>NW_026896354.1:0-215578 GCF_033153095.1 Gastrolobium bilobum | reverse complement strand
TTAGCATGGGCGTGTAAAAACCCTTCTTGTAGAGTTGCCCTTCTATTATGGTGAAGCAGGCCGCATTCCTCACGAGTTTTCTGGCCTCTTGGGTTTCGTCTGGCTGGATTCCTTTTTCCAGGTAGGGGCAATAAATGCCTCGTATTCAGCCTGGTTATTAGAAGTCGGGAAGGCCAGGTGAAGTGAATGCTCGATGGACACTCCTTCCGGGGTCTCAATGATTACCCCGGCTCCGCTTCCTTTGGAGTTGGACGACCCATCCACGTGTATTGTCCAGAAATCATCATTTCCTTTTTCCTTTTCATTGGATGGGGTTAGCTCCAGGATGAAGTCGGCCAGCGCTTGGGACTTTATCGCCTGCCTGGGCTCATATGCAATGTCGAACTCTGAGAGTTCGACTGCCCAGTTTATCATTCTGCCAGCGAGGTCCGGTTTGTGGAGGACTTGCCTGATGGGCTGATTCGTACGCACAATAACTCGGTGACTCTGAAAGTAAGGTCGGAGCCTCCTCGCCGTGGTAAGTAGTGCGAATGCGACTTTCTCGAGCTTCTGGTAACGAAGCTCGGGCCCTTGCAAGGCCCGACCCACAAAGTAGATCGGCTGTTGTGATTTGTCATTTTCTCGTACCAAGGCGGCACTGACGGCCTCTTCCCCGACTGATAAGTATAAGATCAGCGTTTCCCCAGGTTCTGGTTTGGTCAGTACGGGAGGAGTGGCCAGGCAACTTTTAATATTTTCGAATGCGTTCTTGCATTCTTCTCCCCATCCGAATTCGGCTTCCTTTTTGAGAAGCTTGAAGAAAGGCAAAGCCTTTTCCGCCGATTTGGGCAAGAATCTGGTTAGAGCCGCAAGGCGTCCAGTGAGCTGTTGAATTTCTTTTTTACTTTCGGGCTGCTTCATTTCGAGCACGGCCCTACACTTGTCGGGGTTCACTTCTATTCCCCGGTTGGTAAGCATGAAGCCCAGGAACTTTCCAGCTGGTACCCCAAAAGCGCATTTCGCCGGGTTCAGCCTGATCCTGTGAGCTCTCAGCTGCTCAAAAGTTTCCCTGAGGTCGTTTATATGAGCAGACATTTGCAACGACTTAACTATCATGTCGTCGATGTATACCTCAAGGTTTCTTCCGATCTGCCCTTGAAAAACGCGGTTCATCATCCGCTGATATGTCGCCCCTGCATTTTTGAGACCGAAAGGCATGACTTTGTAACAAAAGTTTCCCTTCTCGGTGATGAATGCGGTTTTCTCATGGTCCTCGGGGTGTAGCGGAATTTGGTTGTACCCTGAGTACGCGTCCATAAACGATAACAGCTGAAATCCTGACGAATTGTTAACTAACTGGTCAATGCTTGGCATGGGGTATGAGTCTTTTGGGCAGACCTTATTGAGGTCGGTATAGTCCACACATATCCTCCATTTCCCACTTGGCTTTTTTACCATTACTACGTTGGACAGCCAGGTGGTATACTGTATTTCCCTCACGAATGCGGCTGCCAACAGCTCGTCGACGTGCTCATTTAATGCCTGACGTCGGTCTGTCCCTATCTTCCTCTTCTTTTGGGATACTGGCCGTGAACCGGGGTACATGGAGAGCTTGTGGCAGCAGAAGGTTGGATCAATTCCAGGTATTTCTGAAGCTTTCCACGCAAAAACGTCTCGGTTTTCTTTTAACAGAGAAACCAGCTCCTCTTTGAATTCCGTGCTTAGGTCTTTTCCGACCTTGGTGCGTCCTTCGCCGTCTTCTGAAATGTCGGCATCCTCCAATTCTCCTTGGGGTTCAGGACGAGGTGCCAAGAGCTCCTCCCTTACATCGAGCTCAACCAAGTTGACCTCTCTTCCGCAGGTCTTCAGGGATTGGCCTTTGGTTCCTCCTTCTTTAAGCCGAGTTGGAGATGATGGATTTCCATGATGGACTCGTAGAGTCTCGTAGTAGCACTTTCTTGACTCTTCTTGATCGCCTCTTATGGTGACGACCTCGTTGTTCATCCCAGGCATTTTCAATGCTTGGTGTTTGGTGGAGATCAGCATATCCCATTCATGAATTGTGGGCCGACCTATAATTACGTTGTAGGAAGACGAGGTGTCCACTACAACGAAACGAACCCTACCAGATCGGAACGAATCCTTCGTGCCCAAGGTCAGTTTTAGGTCGATGTAGCCTTTTGGAGGGGACGCCGCTCCATTAAACCCGACCAGCTCAGTGATACATGGCTTCAAGTCCTTCTCGTCCAAGTTCATCCTCTGGAAAGCGTCCCAGAGAATGATGTCAGCTGAACTTCCGTGGTCAATAAAAATTCTTTTGACTCGGCAGTTGACTAGTACTCCGGTGATCACCAATCCGTCAGTGTGTCCGGGTACAACCCTCGCTAGTTCCTCCTGAGTGAAGAACAGTCTTGGGGGAGCCGGCTTGCCGTCCTTTTCTTTGAAAGTTGGCCTGTCCCTTACCGACATGACCTCTTTTAGGTATCTTCTCCGGGCGTTGGCCGAGTCTCCTCCTCCTCCTAGGGCTCCACTTATCACGTTGCATTCGAACTCGGCTTCAGGAAAAGCGTCGTCCTTTTCATCGACCTCTTTGCCTTTGGAAGGTCGGTCCTTTCTTTGGTCCTTTCGATCCTCTCTCTTTGGGCTTCGACTTCGGCTTCGGCTACTGTGCTTGCGCTTATTATTTTTCTTGCCCTGTGTTCGGATGATATACTGCTTTAACTTTCCCTCCCTGACGTGTTTCTCAATTGCATCCCAGAGAGGTCCCAACAATCATCTGTGTAGTGACCGTTTTGGTCATGGAATGCGCAGTATTTGCTTTTATCTAACCCGAACTTGGCTCTGAGAGGTCGAGGTCTCTCGACGTTGCGCATTTCGGTATGTGCTACCTCTTTCCATATCTTAGATCTAGCCATGCTTAAGGGTGTATAGTCATCATATCTCCTCCTTGGTGACCGGTCTTCCGACCTTTTATCACGAGTGTCCTTTGCTTTTTTGGATCCCTTCTGATCCCGATCTTTGTTGTTTTTCCTACTCGGGCTCCGACGAGTAGGGCTTCGTCCTCGTGATTCGACATAAACCTTTTGCATGTCCTCCACGTCAATGTATTTGTCCGACCTTCTCCTGAACCCCTCCAGATCGTTCACTGGGTTCTTATAGATGGATCTCGCCAATGGGGAATCGCCATCCAATCCCGAGATGATTAAGTGGAGGTGCACTGCTTCAGTTAACCCGCGTACCTTGAGGGCGACATCCTTGAATCGGTCGAGGTACTTCCTCAGCGATTCGTTCTCCTTCTGCCGGATTCTTCCTAAAGCATAGGCTGGCATCGGATGCACCCTGCTTGTTGCAAAGTTAAGTCGGAAGGTCCGAGCTAGGTCCTCAAACGAGTCGATTGAGTTCCTAGGGAGCCTGGTTATCCAAGTCATCGCTTGACCAGTCAGCGTTGTCGCAAAGATCCTGGCCTTAATAGGTCCAGTGATCCCGTTGAATAGCATCTCGGTTTTAAAAGCCTCTAAATGGGCTTCTGGGTCCTGACTTCCGTCGTATGGAGGTATCCTGGTGCCTTTGAATCTCGGCGGAATGACCAAGTTCATGAGCCTCTCCGTGAATGGGCTATCATTAGCCTCTTCATCCTCCAGATAATTTTCGTCCTGGTGTTCGTTCGGCCCACCACCATTTCGGTTGTTACCGAGGTTAAGGTTCTGCTCATTCTGGGCGTGCCCTTCGAGTGGGGCCGCGTTCAGTTGCCGCGGTCCTCCATCGCCAGCATTGTCGGGCCTTCTAGGTCGTTCTCCAACATTTTGATGCCGGAGGTCTTCAGCGTTCTGATGCTGGGTGCCTGCGGCGTTCTGAAGTACGCCTTCCGCATGTTGTTGGGGAGGTCGGTTGTTTGCGACCCCTCCGGTTCCCCTAGTCTGGCCTTCCGCGTTCAAAGTCCTCAGTTCAGCCTCCACCGTCGCCATCCTTTGGGCATCCATGCGCTGCTGGGTCAGAAATCTGTTTTCCATCTCTTGCAACCTTTGAAGGATTGCTCCCATGGCCATGTTTGTCACGTTTGGCGGCTCACTGTGTGGAGGCTGACGAACTGCCGCAACTGTTGCGTTCAGCTGGGGTCTGGGAGTCGGTCCTTGTGTGCCGACCTCGCCGACCTGTACCTCAACCAGCACCGGGTCTGGTTCCAATTGGGGCTGTTCTGACTCGGGTTGGTGTTGAGGCATGCCATAAGGCTGAGACTGTGGTTGACGCGGAGGCATTTGGGATGTTCCCGACGTCGAACGTGTGTTCGTTATCGTGGGGTGGGTGTGTGCACAGTGTGGGCAGAAGTAATAAATGAGTTCTGAGTGTTTACCTGGGGTCCTTAGGCTCTTATTTATAGGATTACCTTCCTAGGCTTGTGCCTTTTGAGATCCCCCAATCGTAGTAGGATTCAACCCTCCTTCTGTTGGGATGTGATCCTTATCTTATATCCTTTGGCTGTTTGGAGTTGTTGAGATGTTGCTGATTCCATATCTCACCAGATATTCTAGTAGGTAGTTGGGATATGATATTCATATCCATAACAAGTCATATATATCCAAATGCATTTCCTTGCACAACATTCGGAAATTATGTGAACAAATCAGAAAAATAAAAGCAAAGGTGCTAATAAAAAAATCAAGAGACAAATAATAAAATCTAAAGAGTGGAAGTGAACGGCACATTAGTGGCTGGTAACCATGAGTTGCCAGCAATGAAATTTGTGTACTTGGCTGCGGGTACCTTTGTTCACTTCATAAGAAACCCTGTTTGCAATATACTAGAGTTGACTTGCTGGATGATCACTGGGGAGAGACAGGCTGCAAGAATAAGAGGCTTATACCTTCAAACAATTCTAAGGCAAGATGTTAGTTTCTTTGATAAGGAAACTAATACTGGAGAGGTTGTTGGAAGAATGTCAGGTGATACTGTTCTTATTCAAGATGCCATGGGTGAGAAGGTATTAATGAACTAGAACCACCATACAACTCTTAAATTAAGTCATCACCATTCTGTTTTCCTCTTAACAACCAAATATTTGTTTCCTTCCAATTTTCGTTTCAGGTGGGACAGTTCATACAGTTAATAGCAACTTTCTTCGGAGGTTTTGTAATAGCATTCTTCAGGGGATGGCTTCTAACAGTTGTCATGCTATCATGTATTCCACTTATAGTCTTGTCTGGTGCTATGATGAGCACGGTTATTGCAAAAACATCATCCAGTGGACAAACAGCTTATTCTAAAGCAGCAAGTATAGTAGAGCAGACAATAGGTTCTATCCGAACTGTATGCACACTGGCTAAAAACAACTCCTGACTCTTTTTTCTTTTTTTTTATTGTGTCATTGCTGAATATATATAAATGACTTCTATTTCTCCAATGCAGGTTGCATCATTCACTGGGGAGAAGCAAGCTATAGCTAAATATGATCAGTCCTTAATCCAAGCTTACAAGACTGGAGTGCAAGAGGCAGTAGCTTCTGGTTTGGGGTTTGGTTCACTCTTTTTTGTTGTTATCTCCACTTATGGTTTGGCTGTATGGTTTGGTGGGAAAATGATAATAGAGAAAGGATATACAGGAGGGGAGGTTATGACTGTAATTTTTGCTGTTTTGACTGGCTCCATGTTAGTTGTGCACATGTCTCTTTTTTTCTTTCTTAATATGAGCCTATAATTTCTAAACTTGATTCTGTAACTCAGGAAGATATGAACATATATTATGTGGTTGGTCATGGCTAACTATATTTCCAATCCCAGGTCTCTTGGGCAGGCATCTCCAAGCTTGAGTGCTTTTTCTGCAGGAAAAGCTGCAGCTTTTAAGATGTTTGAAACAATTGAAAGGAAGCCAGAAATTGATTCTTATGATGCTACTGGTCGGCAACTTGATGACATTCGTGGAGATATAGAACTTAGGGAGGTTTGCTTTAGTTATCCTACAAGACCAGATGAAATGATATTCAATGGATTTTCTCTTTCAATACCAAGTGGAACTACTGCAGCTCTGGTAGGGCAAAGTGGGAGTGGGAAATCAACAGTTGTTAGTTTGATAGAGAGGTTTTATGATCCACAGGGTGGTGAAGTTCTCATTGACGGTATCAACCTCAAAGAATTTCAACTGCAATGGATCAGACAGAAAATAGGCCTAGTTAGCCAGGAACCAGTTCTCTTTACTTGTAGCATTAAAGAGAATATTGCCTATGGCAAGGATGGTGCAACCGATGAAGAAATCAGAGCTGCATCAGAACTTGCTAATGCTGCCAAATTTATAGATAAACTTCCTCAGGTGAACTCTCAAATCTTAATTTAAATGTTGAAACTGCATAGTGCTTAGCAGTTTTGGAATGTTCTTTTTCCTTTGTCAGGATTATCTTTATCTGCATACTGCATATGACAAAAGAAATTTTTTTTTCTTACTTCTATCTTTATATTGAATGGCCCTTTTACCTCAATAATTTTGTTTAATTATGAATTATGAACTTAGGGTCTAGACACAATGGTTGGTGAGCATGGAACTCAGCTCTCTGGGGGTCAAAAGCAGAGAATAGCAATAGCAAGAGCGATTTTGAAAGATCCAAGAATTCTACTTCTTGATGAGGCTACAAGCGCCCTTGATGCTGAATCTGAGAGAATTGTACAGGAGGCATTGGACAGAATAATGATCAACCGAACAACTGTCATTGTAGCCCACCGCTTAAGTACTATAAGGAATGCTGATACCATTGCTGTTATTCATCAAGGAAAAATAGTTGAAAGAGGTAGACATATTATGTTGTAATAGAAATCTATTTTCTCCATGACTCAAAATTCTTAGAACTTTCATGAAACCCAAATGTTTATATTCCTTGTTGCATTCTTATATTTTTCAATTGATCAGGTTCACATGCTGAGCTCACCAAGGATCCTGATGGAGCCTATAGCCAGCTCATTAGACTGCAAGAAATTAAGGGGTCAGAAAAGAATGTTGCAAATGACAAAGACAAGCCAGAAAGTAGACATTCTTTCTTACGATCTTTAAGTCAAGGGTCATCTGGAGTTGGAAACAGTGGTCATCACTCATTCTCAGCATCATTTGGTGTGCCCACATCAGTAGGCCTCTTGGAACCTGCTGGTGGAGGACTTAAAGCTCCTCCTTCAACAGATTCTTTACCACCACCACCAGAAGTGCCACTTTCTCGCCTAGCTTATTTAAACAAGCCTGAGATTCCAGTCTTACTGATAGGGACTATAGCTGCAGTGATAGATGGAGTAATAATGCCCACTTTTGGGCTCTTGCTTTCCAAAATGATAACTATTTTCTATGAGCCAGCTGATAAACTTCGTAAAGATTCAAAAGTTTGGTCATTAGTATTTGTTGCTCTTGGTGTGGTATCATTACTCATTTTTCCATGTAGATTCTACTTTTTTGGTGTTGCTGGTGGTAAGTTGATCAAAAGGATCAGGAAAATGTGTTTTGAGAAAGTAGTTCACATGGAAGTAAGTTGGTTTGATGAGGCTGAGCATTCAAGTGGAGCACTAGGAGCAAGGCTCTCAACTGATGCAGCTTCTGTTCGATCTTTGGTTGGGGATGCACTTGGTTTGCTGGTTCAAAATAGTGCTACAGCAATAGCTGGCTTGGTAATTGCTTTTGAAGCGAGTTGGGAGCTTGCTTTTATAATCCTTGCTTTGGTGCCTATATTAGGACTAAATGGATATGTGCAATTCAAGTTCTTGAAAGGATTCAGTGCAGATGCAAAGGTTTGTTTTTCATTTCCATTAAGCAACAAATTATATTGTGAATGAATATGAAAATATCTGTGTTTTCAACTTGAGGGGAAGTGGAATGATTAATCTGGATAACAGTAATCACATCCATTTCTTTGTACATTATTGGCATCATACTTATAGAAGAGATGAAAAATTACTTTATGAGCATTGATCAACAGTGTTACAAGCATGTGCTCTGAACACATTTTTGACTTAAATATATGTTATGATATGAATACTGACTGATATTCTATTTGCCTAACAGAAATTGTATGAGGAAGCAAGTCAAGTGGCGAATGATGCTGTAGGGAGTATAAGAACAGTTGCTTCTTTCTGTGCTGAACAGAAGGTGATGGAATTATACCAGGAAAAATGTGAAGGACCAATTAAAACAGGCATAAGGCGAGGGATAATAAGTGGAATTGGTTTTGGGTTTTCATTCTTCACGCTGTATGCTGTTTATGCATGCAGTTTTTATGCAGGAGCTCGACTTGTAGAGGATGGCAAATCAACATTCTCAGATGTTTTCCGTGTAAGTTACTCTCCTAACTTGTTCTCCGTGGCATGTCACACATTCTATCACTTTTCTCTTCTTATTGTTACAGTTATTGCTGAGTTATTAATCACCAAGATAGGGTGGCCCAATTTTTCTAGCATTGATGATTTTGTTTCCTGATTTGCAGGTCTTTTTTGCTCTCAGCATGGCAGCTATAGGAGTCTCGCAATCTGGCTCTTTGGTCCCTGATTCAACTAAAGCAAAAAGTGCTGCTGCTTCCATATTTGCTATTCTTGATAGGAAGTCACAAATAGACCCCAGTGATGACTCTGGAATGACATTGGAAGCAGTCAAGGGAGAAATTGAGTTGAAACATGTCAGTTTCAAGTATCCTACCAGACCTGATGTTCAAATATTCAGAGATCTTTGCTTGACCATTCATAGTGGCAAGGTAATTTTCTAATCTGCAAGTCTTAGCCATTAGACTACTCAAAATTGTTATGCCGAAAGCAAGTAACTAACAGATTGATTATACTGATAAAAATCAGACAGTTGCATTGGTTGGAGAAAGTGGAAGTGGAAAATCAACAGTGATCTCATTACTACAAAGATTTTATGACCCAGATTCAGGTCACATTACACTGGATGGAAAAGAAATCAAAATGCTACAAGTTAAATGGCTAAGACAACAAATGGGCCTGGTAAGCCAAGAGCCTGTGCTGTTTAATGACACCATCCGAGCCAATATTGCTTATGGAAAGGGAGGGGATGCAACTGAGGCAGAAATTGTAGCTGCAGCTGAACTGGCAAATGCCCACAAATTCATTAGTAGTTTGCAGAAGGTAAATTGCACAGTGTCCTATCAACTCAATATCTCTTAAAAAAACTGGTGTAACTATTGTTTCTTTAAAAATTCTGAATTAGTACAAGTCATTTAGACACCATTATGAACATATATATATATATATATATATATATATATATATATATATGTTCTCCCGGGAGAACACTATATAGAACATAGTGTAATTTATAAAAAAAATTCAAAAAAATTTGTAAACAGATCCTTCCCCGTATATATATATATATATATGTTTGAATTGTTGAGAACATTATATTATATATGCAGGGTTATGACACAATAGTAGGGGAAAGAGGACTTCAATTATCTGGGGGACAGAAGCAGCGGGTGGCAATTGCACGAGCCATAGTGAAGAATCCAAAGATATTACTACTAGATGAAGCCACTAGTGCACTTGATGCTGAGTCTGAAAAAGTGGTTCAGGATGCACTTGACCGAGTTATGGTTGATAGAACCACAATAGTAGTGGCACATAGGTTATCCACTATTAAGGGTGCAGATTTAATTGCAGTAGTTAAGAATGGGGTCATAGCAGAGAAGGGAAAACATGAAGCATTACTTAACAAGGGAGGTAACTACGCTTCCTTAGTAGCATTGCACACGAGTGCTTCTTCATCTTAGACTCCTTTTGTCCAAGTAAAATCTGATGCTAAGGATTCTTTTTTCCTTCTCAATGATTGGTCAAGTTTAAATACCACTCCCTCTATGACGCGAGTAACATGTAATGTTTTTCCTTGAAAGTAGTAGTAGTGAGTTTGTTTCTTTAGTTTCCTATGTAATATGTAATGTTCTTTCTTCAAAGAAAAAAATGTTTCCTTTTTTTGCTTCTCTTTTTGATTCAAGAAATGATTCTTATACATCAGTATCATTTGCATCAAAATCTTGCGCAAAGAGCTTGTGTAGGAACTGAAGTAGTGTAAAAGTGATGTTAAAAAAATATATATATAAGCCATCAGTGTTAGCCTAGCAGCAATAAGAGATATGAGTAGTTGACTTAGGTGGCGTGTGTTCTAATCTTTTCTCATGTATCAATATATATATATATATATATATATATATATATATATATATATATATATATATATATGGGCTTAACATTTCTGCAGCAGCCGTAGATAGTGTTATCTACAGCTGACACAGAAAAGTGGGTCCCACGGCTTTTAAAAAATAAAATAAAAAAAATTCAGGATCCGTTGCCGTATCCTAGGATTCAGACGTGTATCCTTGCTTGCTGCAGGTACAACAGCTGCAGAAATGTTAAGCCCTATATATATATATATATATATATATATATATATATATATATATATATATATATAGGGCTTGTTGAGATATATAGTCCCACATTGGTTGTATGTGCAACTAATGTGGAGTTTATAAGGTCTTGGGCACTCCCACCCTTTGAGCTAGCTTTTGGGGTGGTGTATCCCAAAGGTTCTTTACATGGTATCAGAGCTTCTCGCCGTCCCCCACTTTCTCTTGTGGACTTTCTTAGCACAGGTAGGCTGGGCCTGTTGCATTGTCCACTCTTCAAGCCCAATGGACTCTCGTGTGAAGGGGCGTGTTGAGATATATAGTCCCACATTGGTTGTATGTGCAACTAATGTAGAGTTTATAAGGCCTTGGGCACTCCCACCCTTTGAGCTAGCTTTTGGGGTGATGTATCTCAAGGTTCTTTACATGGTATCAGAGTCTCGCTGCCCCCCACTTTCTCTTGTGGCGTTTCTTAGCACAGGTAGGCTGAGCCTGTTGCATTGTCCACTCTTCAAGCCCAATGGGCTCTCGTGTGAGGGGGCGTGTTAAGATATATTGTCCCACATTGGTTGTATGTGCAACTAATGTGGAGTTTATAAGGTCTTGGGCACTCCCACCCTTTGAGCTAGCTTTCTGTGCAGCACAAAAGCTTTGTTTCAACACTAGACTCTATTGCAATCCCAAAATCAGTACATGAAGCCTTGAAAGATGGGAATTGGGCTCAAGCCATGCAAGAGGAAATGAATGCGTTGGAGAAAAATAAAACATGGGAGGTCATTGATAGACCAGTAGGGTGCAGGTGGGTTTATGCCCAGAAATATAATTCTGATGGAACTCTTGAGCGATACAAGGCTCGATTAGTTGCCAAAGGTTACACTCAAACCTATGGCATTGATTATGAAGAAACATTTGCTCCAGTTGCAAAGATGAATACGGTGAGAGTCTTGTTATCCCTTGCTGCCCATTACAATTGGGATATAAATCAATTTGATGTGAAAAATGCTTTCCTCAATGGTGAGTTAGAAGAAGAAGTCTACATGGAAATCCTGCCTGGTTTTGATTCTGTGAAGGGAGAAAATAAAGTTTGTAGATTAAAAAAGGTCTTGTATGGATTGAAGCAGTCACCTCGTGCCTGGTTTGGATGGTTTACTAAGGTTATGATGACCTTAGGATACAGACAGAGTCAAGGAGATCACACTCTTTTCTTCAAGCACTCCCATAATGGGAAGCTTACTGTGCTCCTTGTATATGTTGATGATATTATTATCACAGGTGATGATTTTGTGGAGAAACAGATTTTGCAAACACGGCTTGCCTCTGAGTTTGAAGTCAAAGACCTTGGGAAACTGAGATATTTCCTAGGGATAGAAGTAGCTCGTTCAAGGAAAGGAATTTTTATTAGCCAGAGGAAATATGTTCTTGATCTTCTCAAAGAAGCAGGAAAGCTCGGGTGTAAACTCTCTAATACTCCTATTGAGCAGAATCACAAGATAGGCTATGAAGAAGAGAGTCCTCCAGTTGATAAAGGACAATATCAACGGCTAGTTGGGAAATTGATATATCTGGCTCATACTAGACCAGACCTAGCTTATGCTGTTAGTGTTGGCAGTCAGTTTATGCACGATCCAAAGGAGAAACACATGCAGGCAGTAGAGAGAATTCTGCAGTATCTTAAAGCTACTCCTGGTAAAGGATTGTTATTCCGACGTGATGGCAATCTCTCTTTAGAAGTTTACACTGATGCTGATTATGCTGGATCCGTGACTGACCGTCGTTCTACCACTGGTTAATGCATGTTTTTTTGTGGTAAATTGGTGACATGGAAAAGTAAGAAACAAGATGTGGTTGCCAGATCAAGTGCAGAAGCTGAATTTCAAGCTTTGGCTCAAGGCATTTGTGAGTTACTGTGGCTGAAAATTATACTTCATGATCTCAAAATAAAATGTGAGGGACCTATGAAGCTGCTATGAGACAATAAGTCCGCTATTTGTATAGCTCATAATCCGGTTCAACATGATCGGACTAAATATATTGAGGTCGATCGCCATTTCATCAAAGAGAAACTTGATACCGGGTTGATTACCACTCCATACATTCCCACTGGGCGTCAATTAGCTGATCTATTGACAAAGGGACTTCCTTCAGACAGATTTCAAGAACTTACTAGCAAGCTGAGAATGATAAATATCTATTCCTCAGCTTGAGGGGGAGTGTTGTAAATATTTGTTATTTTATTATTATTAGGATTGTTGTATTGGGCCAAGCCCATTAGGTCAAGTATTAGGATTTTCATTCTCTATAAATAGAGACCTCTTTGTACAGATTATATACACAATTAATAATATTTTCTGATTACTCTTTTCAAGTTGCTTATCCCAAAGGTTCTTTACAGGGCTTATTATTTCTCAAGCTGCTGGAGATAACTTTATCTCCGGCTACTAAATCATAACCGTACAAAGATAGATTAACGGTGATAAAGGAAGAGAGAGAAAAAGAGAATCATAACCATTTAAAGGTGAATCAATAAATATAAGGAAATAAATAATCTAAACGACGTAGATTTGAGGTGGCCGGAGATAAACATATCTCAAGCAGCTTGAGAAATATTTTTCCCATATATATATATATATGAAAAAATATTTTTACAACCACTTTAGATAAGTGTACCAATTCCCCCCTGTCCAAATTGATTTCTGAATGGTTCTCAGTCTCAAAATTTTCACGAATGTGTTGTTCTTAAAGACTGAAAAAGATCTTAATCCTTAGCTGTAACTGGGAAGCACCATATAGATGAAGACAACAGAGACAATGCTAAAGTGGTTGGAGTTGGAGATGATAATTGACCACACATTATCACAACCAAGTGAGATGCACTAAAAGAACTCATGAAAAATAGGTTAAATGAGTGTTCCCTTCGATCTCATTCCATATCGAATTCCGCAATTACATACCTGGCTGATCAAGGAAAACGGAAAATCAGATTATGAGGAAAAACCCAAAAAAAAACAAAAAAAACAAGAGAGGTGTACTTAAATTACCGTTTTGCATTAATATTGGCCTAAAAAAAAAATCTTGCTGGTGTATTAAACAAAACCTAAACGTGGCCAATACTTTTCATTAATCTGTAGACTGTAGTTATTATTAGAGATGTATACTTAAATTTTTAGAAAATGTGAAATTGGACAGGAGATGATGATTGGTTTTTACTTGAATTGTGAGAGAATCCTACTAATATATAGATTAAATTTAAATTTGATTTAACTTCATTTGGGACCACATTCAGTTTATAATGACCTATTCATTTTCTAATTAAGATATCTAACCATATAATGATTTTATTAAATTTGATTTAGCTTCATTTGGGACCACATTCACTTTATAATGATATATTCATTTTCTAATTAAGATATCTAACCATATAATGATTTTATTCTTGAATATATACACTAGATGCTAAAATAACTTTTATTTCAATCAATTAGGTATTCCGTATCCAAGTTAAAGGACAATCTTTACGACAGAAGTGAATCATCTCATGTTAAAATTTTAGATAAGTTGATCATATAAAATTTTTATGTTATCTCTTTCTTTATTAATAATAATATTAGACTTTACCTATTTAATGTACGTGAAGAGAAAGATAAATACAAAAATTTCATATAACTAAATTATGTGATACCATGTAAAGAACCTTGAGATACACCACCTCAAAAGCTAGCTCAAATGGTGGGAGTACTCAAGGTCTTATAAACTCCACATTAGTTTAAGAACCAATATGAGGCTATATATCTCACCATAACAACCCATATAAGTGCCTGTGGTGGTTTCGTTTGCTCATCTAATGGAGAATGATTGGGTGATTTCTCGTCCAGCATTGGTTCTTGCTCGCTCTTAGAAGCTGAATTATGGGGTATTCTTCAAGGTTTCAACCTGGCTGGTGATGTAAAATGCTCCAATGTTTGGCTTGGTTGTGATAGTAAAGAAGCCCTCTTCTGTATAGAGTCTAAAGCTGATCTGTGTGGCTTTTCTTCCTTAATTGGTAGAATCAAAAAAGCTGCTCACTTTTTTGATCAAATTCATTTGGAATATATTCCTAGAGAATCTAATGAATGTGCAGATAGTTTAGCTAAATTAGGTTTTAACTACAAGGGTGAAGAGTTGATGGTGTTTTCCTCTCCCCCTGTTAGCATTGTGTCTCTTTGGAATGCTTTCTGTATGAACTTACTGATGGAGCATATGTCTTTAAACATGCATCAGCTATCTGTTTAGTTTTCCTGGGCTAGGCCCTCCATTTATATAAAAAAAAAAGATGTGAAAAAAGGAATAAGCTAAAACTAAAAAAAAAAACTAAAAACTGTTTGGTTATTACTTAAAATTTTCAACTTAAAAGTTACTTAAGAACATATATTTTAATAAAACTCTATCTCTATCTCTAGAGCTCTTCATGTAAAAAATAATGCACACAATTCAAGAAAAGTAGATAAGATATTATTTTTAAAGCTCATCGTGAGCTTTTAATTTTTAGCTTTTTTCTTAATTATAAAAAAAGAGATTTTCATTATAAGAATTTTTCTCAAAATTTGTTTGGTCTAGTTTCTGTTTATAAGTAATTTTTAACTTAAAAAAAGAGAGTATCCAAACAGATACCAAGAATGATTTCAAACTCTACAAATTGCAATGTACAATATCGCTCTCTAATGCCCTTTTCCTCTTTTGGTGGTGGGTTCACATTGCGAAGCACATTTTCAGCACTCAAGGAACAAGTATTTTCTTTAAAAAAAAAAAAGAATATATAAAAGAAAATAATCATAAAAATAAAGATAGTGAAATATTTTTTTTTCATATTTGATAAAAAATATACTAAGTGTTTGGTATATTTATAGTCCACTAAATATTTTCCACATTACAATTTTCCAAAGCACACGTATGTAATGGGTCCTCCCTTAAACAAAAGACAACAATTAAATAATATTATAATTTATTTAATTTAATTAGTATATTTGACTAATGATATATTTCTATTTTATTTATATTAACATAAGGTACACCAAAATTTTTATAAATATGAAATAATATAGTAAATAAAATTTTTGGTTTGCATATCCTTTAGAAAAAATTATCAAAACGTAATTGTTATGTAGCTAGAAAATTATTTTATTAAAAAATAAGTTAAACAAGGGCAATTATAAATATTTTTCCGTTTTACAAAAGTTCAATTAACATGTTAAAAGAAATATAGTGTCTTTTTTTATTTAAATTGTAGACATGTTAAAAGCCCAAAGTCTTCATCTTTTAATCGTATATGATTTAGCTCAATTCATACTGCACTGATCTGATCACATCTTACTAAAAAAATTATTCGAAATAATATTTTATGATAAAAAGAACTAATATCTTAATAAAAAAATTATAAGAACTAAAATTCAAATAATTTTAAAAAATATATATAAAAAGGCAACTTATCAAATAAAATTTATAAAATGTAATATTAAAAATAAAATAAAATTTAAAGGTTAAATAATTTAAAAATATAAAGACCAACATTTTATTAAAATCATTTTTCTTTGTTAACTTTCACACTTAGTCTTAGTTCGCTTTATAGATGCTATCCGTACGTACCTCTTTTCCCCCCCTCCTTCCTTGACAAAAAGGCAAGAGAGAGAAGCGATTATGCATCACTACTTTCCTATCAAATACAACATTTCCAAAATTTTGACATGTCCGATATTTTTTAATATTCTTTGACATTTCTTAATACTTTAATGCATGTCGTAGAAATTCAAAAAAAATAAAAAAATTTAAAAGTTACATTGCGTTATGTTTTTTAGTTTTAATTGTTAAATTCGTTGGATTACTATTACTATTTTATTGAATTTAATATAAATATTTGTAATATCTTACTATTACTATTTTATTTAATTTTTTGTTAAATTATTGAATATTAAATATAATATACGCAACATATATTAAAATTATTATTGAATATCAAAACTTGTCAAAATATAATATTTTTTAGAATTAACAACGTGTCAAAATGCTGTGTCGTATCGTGTCCCGTGTCTATATTGGTACTACATAGCTACTTTCTATTATTATTATTTTTATTATTTAAAAGGTTATCCTAGGGCTCTTGAGGTGACTAATTGTTTTGTGTTGTACCTAATCCTGTTGTTATGTGTCATCTATACTTATTTAGAAAAAGATTATTCGAAGCAGCTGGCCCTATTTTGTTTTGACTATAAACAACGGAATTAATGTTTTAATGCAGTAAGGGATAATTTCATCTTTTATATATATATAAAAGTGTGTGAGATTCATATATATATATATATATATATTTTTTTTTTTTTTTTTCTCTTTTCTTCACATAAGCCCAACATACTTTTATGTACGTGAAAGAAATAAAATTATCTCTTATGAAAAATATTATTTTCATAAACAAAATATTACTATTCTAAGTTTCCTGAGCAGAACGGCTACCATATTAAAATTATAAGTGGAATTTTTGTATTTATGAATTAAATAGGTAAGACCTTGACAATTTAAGATAACAAAATTTAATTGTTGATAAAACTTTAGTACTATCATCACAGTAAGTGTGATGGTGATATTAATTATGTTTTTGAGAAATATATAATTATAATATTAATTTTTGTTTCTCTTTTCAAAAAAATTCGTTGGCTGATATGAAAAGAATTTTTTTTTAATATTATAGTTATATACTTTTTTTTTTTTTTTTTTGTAAATAAATTATATACTTTTTAAAATACATAATTATGATACAACCATCGCGCTTTTAAAGTTTTTTTTTTTCGTTAACATGATGCTTTCGGAGAATTGCTTGGAAGTTGGTCATTTATAGATAGAGGACAAGTCAAACAGGAAGAATTGGAGGTCAATGTATCACGTTTCCAATTTCTACTGTTACTGTGAAAACTGAAAAGGACAAAAGAAACCACCTGGACATGAAGAAAGAGGAAAAGCATGTTATTTGGGGAACACGCAATGTATTTTATGGCATGGAACTAAACATCTTTTGATTTTATGAATTTCAAATATTTGAATTGAATAATCTTTCTGCAAGTATAACTAATCCGCCCTATCCCTGTCCTGGGTGCTTTTAAAACCTTTCACATCATCTATTTTTTTTTTTTTTGGTAGGCCACATCATCTATTCTTATTAAATAAATATTATGTTTAATTGGTTTTTTTATTAATTAAACATTTAGATGATAGATATAGTATCAAAATTATAATTAAACCTGTTAATCCTGTAATATAAAAGTCCGGGATCAAGTTAAAACAAAAACCCATGATTGCAAAGTTTATTATTTAAAGAGTCTATATAATATTTTTTTAATGAATGTACGGGAAATGTTATATTTTTTTAATTTTACTGTCACAGTGATTTTTATGTCTAGAGTAAAGGATATTAAATAAAGTTTAGTAAGCACTGAGCAGGGATGAGGTCTGTTGAGATATATAATTTCACATTAGTTGTATGTGCAACTAATGTGGAGTTTATAAGACCTTGGACACTTTCATCCTTTGAGCTAACTTTTGGGGTAGTGTATCCCAAGATTCTTTACAAGATCATTAAATAATCATGAAGTCAAACACAACATAAATCAATTAATTCGGATTAGACAGCTTAAAAAGAAAGCCAGACTTGGACTAGAAATAGTTAGCGTACCGATCAAGAAATTTCAAGATTCATGTTCCAATTTCTTCAGTTAAAGTATTAGACAAAGTTGTCAAGTATGAGCTATATAAGTTGCCAAGAACTAGAACATTAGTTGCCAACTGGGTTCCAATTTGTTTGTTTTTTCATACATTCATCTGTGGCCGGTTTTTCATCTTTTGTGAAGGTTGGTTTCATTTATTCTTTTGTTTTTGAATGCGTTCTGATCACTCTTGTTGCTATTTTACGTCCCTTATGTTATGCTGAAAATTTTGACACAACTCATGGTTTTTTCTAAAGTACTACGATACTTGTGTTCAACTACGTGTGAACTTCTGAACCCCATTGAAAAAGGTGACATGAAGCCATATCACAAACTCAACATACACACACAACTAACCAAGGGAAAAAAAAGAGAGAGACAAGATTTCATGAATAAGTTTTAGTATGGAAGCACTATCTTGTTACCTGTTACTTACTTGAACCTTTAATGCTTTTCCTGCAGCTGTTTACGAAATTTGCAGTGATTGGTAAAGGGGTTTGTGAGGTTAAGAAGTTTTCCTCAAAGGAAATGGCTGGGGATATTGTTATAAATGAAGATATAGCAAGTCTTGAACCAGTTGTAGATCTTGATAGCCAGAAAGATTCAAAGAAGAGCAAGTCCAAAGATGAAACAAAAAAGACAGTACCGTTGCACAAGCTTTTCTCATTTGCTGATCCTTTGGATTATTTGCTGATGTCTGTGGGGACAGTGGGTGCTATTGGGAATGGAATCTCCATGCCCTTAATGACTTTAATATTTGGAAATATGATCAATGCATTTGGAGGATCCACAAACTCAAAAGAAGTTGTGGATGAGGTTTCCAAGGTATTTTTCTAACTAATCTCTTTTACTACAGATCCATATTTGTGAAATATCTAAGGTGGAAATTGGTGAAGCTTGAGAGGAGCTTTTGTTCTAGTATGCAATACCCTTCATGGCACCTGTTTGCCACACGAATATTAGTTTGAAGTGAACTTTTAGAACGTAAAATTCTCCAACCTAACACTTCATAATGAATTACTGTGTTCAGGTGTCTCTGAAATTTGTGTACTTGGCTGCGGGTACCTTTGTTGCTTCACTTTTGCGTAAGTACATCGGATTCTGTGTTAGTTCTTACAATCTAACTAATTATTTTGGCTCATTATGACTCAAAAAGAAACCCTGTTTGCTATATACTAGAGTTGACTTGCTGGATGATCACTGGGGAGAGACAGGCTGCAAGAATAAGAGGCTTATACCTTCAAACAATTCTAAGGCAAGATGTTAGTTTCTTTGATAAGGAAACTAATACTGGAGAGGTTGTTGGAAGAATGTCAGGTGATACTGTTCTTATTCAAGATGCCATGGGTGAGAAGGTATTAATGAACTAGAACCACCATACAACTCTTAAATTAAGTCATCACCATTCTGTTTTCCTCTTAACAACCAAATATTTGTTTCCTTCCAATTTTCGTTTCAGGTGGGACAGTTCATACAGTTAATAGCAACTTTCTTCGGAGGTTTTGTAATAGCATTCTTCAGGGGATGGCTTCTAACAGTTGTCATGCTATCATGTATTCCACTTATTGTCTTGTCTGGTGCTATGATGAGCACGGTTATTGCAAAAACATCATCCAGTGGACAAACAGCTTATTCTAAAGCAGCAAGTATAGTAGAGCAGACAATAGGTTCTATCCGAACTGTATGCACACTGGCTAAAAACAACTCCTGACTCTTTTTTCTTTTTTTTTTTATTGTGTCATTGCTGAATATATATAAATGACTTCTATTTCTCCAATGCAGGTTGCATCATTCACTGGGGAGAAGCAAGCTATAGCTAAATATGATCAGTCCTTAATCCAAGCTTACAAGACTGGAGTGCAAGAGGCAGTAGCTTCTGGTTTGGGGTTTGGTTCACTCTTTTTTGTTGTTATCTCCACTTATGGTTTGGCTGTATGGTTTGGTGGGAAAATGATAATAGAGAAAGGATATACAGGAGGGGAGGTTGTGACTGTAATTTTTGCTGTTTTGACTGGCTCCATGTAAGTTGTGAACATGTCTCTTTTTTTCTTTCTTAATATGAGCCTATAATTTCCAAACATGATTCTGTAACTCAGGAAGATATGAACATATATTGTGTGGTTGGTCATGGCTAACTATATTTCCAATCCCAGGTCTCTTGGGCAGGCATCTCCAAGCTTGAGTGCTTTTGCTGCAGGACAAGCTGCAGCCTTTAAGATGTTTGAAACAATTAAAAGGAAGCCAGAAATTGATTCTTATGATGCTACTGGTCGGCAACTTGATGACATTCGTGGAGATATAGATCTTAGGGAGGTTTGCTTTAGTTATCCTACAAGACCAGATGAAATGATATTCAATGGATTTTCTCTTTCAATACCAAGTGGAACTACTGCAGCTTTGGTAGGGCAAAGTGGGAGTGGGAAATCAACAGTTGTTAGTTTGATAGAGAGGTTTTATGATCCACAGGCTGGTGAAGTTCTCATTGACGGTATCAACCTCCAAGAATTTCAACTGAAATGGATCAGACAGAAAATAGGCCTAGTTAGCCAGGAACCAGTACTCTTTACTTGTAGCATTAAAGAGAATATTGCCTATGGCAAGGATGGTGCAACCGATGAAGAAATCAGAGCTGCATCAGAACTTGCTAATGCTGCCAAATTTATAGATAAACTTCCTCAGGTGAACTCTCAAATCTTAATTTAAATGTTGAAACTGCATAGTGCTTAGCAGTTTTGGAATGTTCTTTTCCTTTGTCAGGATTATCTTTATCTGCATACTGCATATGACAAAAGAATTTTTTTTTTCTTACTTCTATCTTTATATTGAATGGCCCTTTTACCTCAATAATTTTGTTTAATTATGAATTATGAACTTAGGGTCTAGACACAATGGTTGGTGAGCATGGAACTCAGCTCTCTGGGGGTCAAAAGCAGAGAATAGCAATAGCAAGAGCGATTTTGAAAGATCCAAGAATTCTACTTCTTGATGAGGCTACAAGCGCCCTTGATGCTGAATCTGAGAGAATTGTACAGGAGGCATTGGACAGAATAATGATCAACCGAACAACTGTCATTGTAGCCCACCGCTTAAGTACTATAAGGAATGCTGATACCATTGCTGTTATTCATCAAGGAAAAATAGTTGAAAGAGGTAGACATATTATGTTGTAATAGAAATCTAATTTCTCCATGACTCAAAATTCTTAGAACTTTCATGAAGCCCAAATGTTTATATTCCTTGTTGCATTCTTATATTTTTCAATTGATCAGGTTCACATGCTGAACTCACCAAGGATCCTGATGGAGCCTATAGTCAGCTCATTAGACTGCAAGAAATTAAGGGGTCAGAAAAGAATGTTGCATATGACAAAGACAAGCCAGAAAGTATAGTTCATTCCGGAAGAATATCAAGTCAAAGACATTCTTTCTTACGATCTTTAAGTCAAGGGTCATCTGGAGTTGGAAACAGTGGTCATCACTCATTCTCAGCATCATTTGGTGTACCCACATCAGTAGGCCTCTTGGAACCTGCGGGTGGAGGACTTGAAGCTCCTCCTTCAACAGATTCTTTACCACCACCACCAGAAGTGCCACTTTCTCGCCTAGCTTATTTAAACAAGCCTGAGATTCCAGTCTTACTGATAGGGACTATAGCTGCAGTGATACATGGAGTAATAATGCCCACTTTTGGGCTCTTGCTTTCCAAAATGATAACTATTTTCTATGAGCCAGCTGATAAACTTCGTAAAGATTCAAAAGTTTGGTCATTAGTATTTGTTGCTCTTGGTGTGGTATCATTACTCATTTTTCCATGTAGATTCTACTTTTTTGGTGTTGCTGGTGGTAAGTTGATCAAAAGGATCAGGAAAATGTGTTTTGAGAAAGTAGTTCACATGGAAGTAAGTTGGTTTGATGAGGCTGAGCATTCAAGTGGAGCACTAGGAGCAAGGCTCTCAACTGATGCAGCTTCTGTTCGATCTTTGGTTGGGGATGCACTTGGTTTGCTGGTTCAAAATAGTGCTACAGCAATAGCTGGCTTGGTAATTGCTTTTGAAGCGAGTTGGCAGCTTGCTTTTATAATCCTTGCTTTGGTGCCTCTATTAGGACTAAATGGATATGTGCAATTCAAGTTCTTGAAAGGATTCAGTGCAGATGCAAAGGTTTGTTCTTCATTTCCATTAAGCAACAAATTATATTGTGAATGAATATGAAAATATCTGTGTTTTCAACTTGAGGGGATGTGGAATGATTAATCTGGATAACAGTAATCACATCCATTTCTTTGTACATTTTTGGCATCATACTTATAGAAGAGATGAAAAATTACTTTATGAGCATTGATCAACAGTGTTACAAGCATGTGCTCTGAACACATTTTTGACTTAAATATATGTTATGATATGAATACTGACTGATATTCTATTTGCCTAACAGAAATTGTATGAGGAAGCAAGTCAAGTGGCGAATGATGCTGTAGGGAGTATAAGAACAGTTGCTTCTTTCTGTGCTGAACAGAAGGTGATGGAATTATACCAGGAAAAATGTGAAGGACCAATTAAAACAGGCATAAGGCGAGGGATAATAAGTGGAATTGGTTTTGGGTTTTCATTCTTCACGCTGTATGCTGTTTATGCATGCAGTTTTTATGCAGGAGCTCGACTTGTAGAGGATGGCAAATCAACATTCTCAGATGTTTTCCGTGTAAGTTACTCTCCTAACTTGTTCTCCGTGCCATGTCACACATTCTATCACTTTTCTCTTCTTATTGTTACAGTTATTGCTGAGTTATTAATCACCAAGATAGGGTGGCCCAATTTTTATAGCATTGATGATTTTGTTTCCTGATTTGCAGGTCTTTTTTGCTCTCAGCATGGCAGCTATCGGAGTCTCGCAATCTGGCTCTTTGGTCCCTGATTCAACTAAAGCAAAAAGTGCTGCTGCTTCCATATTTGCTATTCTTGATAGGAAGTCACAAATAGACCCCAGTGATGACTCTGGAATGACATTGGAAGCAGTCAAGGGAGAAATTGAGTTGAAACATGTCAGTTTCAAGTATCCTACCAGACCTGATGTTCAAATATTCAGAGATCTTTGCTTGACCATTCATAGTGGCAAGGTAATTTTCTAATCTGCAAGTCCATTAGACTGCTCAAAATTTTTATGCCGAAAGCAAGTAACTAACAGATTGATTATACTGATAAAAATCAGACAGTTGCATTGGTTGGAGAAAGTGGAAGTGGAAAATCAACAGTGATCTCATTACTACAAAGATTTTATGACCCAGATTCAGGTCACATTACACTGGATGGAAAAGAAATCAAAATGCTACAAGTTAAATGGTTAAGACAACAAATGGGCCTGGTAAGCCAAGAGCCTGTGCTGTTTAATGACACCATCCGAGCCAATATTGCTTATGGAAAGGGAGGGGATGCAACTGAGGCAGAAATTATAGCTGCAGCTGAACTGGCAAATGCCCACAAATTCATTAGTAGTTTGCAGAAGGTAAATTGCACAGTGTCCTATCAACTCAATATCTCTTAAAAAAACTGGTGTAACTATTGTTTCTTTAAAATTCTGAATTAGTACAAGTCATTTAAACACCATTATGAACATATATATATATATATATATATATATATATATATATATATATATATATATAGGTCTGAATTGCTGAGAACATTATATTATATATGCAGGGTTATGACACAATAGTAGGGGAGAGAGGAGTTCAACTCTCTGGGGGACAGAAGCAGCGGGTGGCAATTGCACGAGCCATAGTGAAGAATCCAAAGATATTACTACTAGATGAAGCCACTAGTGCACTTGATGCTGAGTCTGAAAAAGTGGTTCAGGATGCACTTGACCGAGTTATGGTTGATAGAACCACAATAGTAGTGGCACATAGGTTATCCACTATTAAGGGTGCAGATTTAATTGCAGTAGTTAAGAATGGGGTCATAGCAGAGAAGGGAAAGCATGAAGCATTACTTAATAAGGGAGGTAACTACGCTTCCTTAGTAGCATTGCACACGAGTGCTTCTTCATCTTAGACTCCTTTTGTCCAAGTAAAATCAGTTGCTAAGGATTCTTTTTTCCTTCTCAATGATTGGTCAAGTTTAAATACCACTCCCTCTATGTAGCGGGTAATATGTAATGTTTTTTCTTGAAAGTAGTAGTAGTAGTGAGTTTGTTTCTTTAGTTTCCTATGTAATATGTAATGTTCTTTCTTCAAAGAAAAAAATGTTTCCTTTTTTGCTTCTCTTTTTGATTCAAGAAATGATTCTTATATATCAGTATCATTTGCATCACTTTTTTGCATCAAAATCTTGCGCAGAGAGCTTGTGTAGGAACTGAAGTAGTGTAAAAGTGATATTAAAAAAAATATATATTGTAAAGAAACTTCTGATACACCACTCCAAAAGCTAGCTCCAAGGGTAGGAGTGCCCAAGACCTTATAAACTTCACATTAGTTGCACATACAACCAATGTGGGATTATATATCTCAACATGGTATCAGAGCCTCGCAGTCCCTCACTTTCTCTTGTGGCGTTTCTTAGCACAGGTATGTTGGGCCTGTTGCATTGTCCACTCTTCAAGCCCAATGGACTCTCGTGTGAGGGGGCATGTTGAGATATATAGTCCCACATTGGCTGTATGTGCAACTAATATGAAGTTTATAAGATCTTGGGCACTCCCACCCTTGGAGCTAGCTTTTGGGGTGGTGTATCCCAAGGTTCTTTACATGGTATTAGAGCCTCACCGTCCCCTACTTTAAAGTGGAATTAAAACAAAAAGCACAAAAAGGTAAACCAAAAATTAGGCTTGTGCATAATCCACGCTTCAAGCCCAAAGGGCTCTTGTGTGAGGGGGCGTGTTGAGATATATAGTCTCACATTAGTTGTATGTGCAACTAATGTGGCCTTTATAAGGCCTTGGGCACTCCCACCCTTTGAGCTAGCTTTTGGGGTGGTGTATCCCAAGGTTCTTTACTTATATATAAGCCATTAGGATTAATCTAGCGCCGGGAAGAGGTGTGAGTAGTTGTGTTAGGTAGCGTGTGTTCTAGTACTTCCTCATGTATCAAAATATATATATATATATATATAAGAAAAAATATTTTTATACCACTTTAGATAAGGTTATAGCCAATGATGCACGGACACGACACGACACGCCGACACGTTAATTCTAAAAAATGTCATATTTCGACACGTGGGGACACGTTTTGATATTAAATAAAAATTTTAATATATATAATATAATTTATATTTAATACATATAAGAGTCCATAATAAATCATATAACCAATCAAATATTTAAATTTCATAACATAAATATAAATATAAATAATTTTTCGTACTTTTAAATTTTCATGTCAAATTTCATAATAGAAAAAAATTAATTTATAAATTATTTCTTTTATATTTAGTTAACAAAATAAAGTTAAGATTTAAAAAAGAAAAAAAACGTGTCCAAGAGTTGACCGCAATTTTTTTTTCAAACGCCGTGTCCGTGCTTTGAAGGTTATAGCTATCCTTTATAATTATGTATTTCACACACACATATATATATATATATATATATATATATATATAAGCAAATATCAAGTCGTACCAATTCCCCCCTGTTCAAATTGATTCCTGAATTGGTTCTAAATCTCAAAATTTTCACGAATGTGTTGTTCTTAAAGACTGAAAAAGATCTTAATCCTTAGCTGTAACTGGGAAGCACCATATAGATGAAGACAACAGAGACAATGCTAAAGTGGTTGGAGTTGGAGATGATAATTGACCACACATTATCACAACCAAGTGAGATGCACTAAAAGAACTCATGAAAAATAGGTTAAATGAGTGTTCCCTTCGATCTCATTCCATATCGAATTCCGCAATTACATACCTGGCTGATCAAGGAAAACGGAAAATCAGATTATGAGGAAAACCCAAAAAAAAAAAAAAAACAAGAGAGGTGTAATTAAATTACCGTTTTGCATTAATATTGGCCTAAAAAAAATTCTTGCTGGTGTATTAAACAAAACCTAAACGTGGCTAATACTTTTCATTAATCTGTAGACTGTAGTTAATATTAGAGATGTATACTTAAATTTTTAGAAAATGTGAAATTGGACAGGAGATGATGATTGTTTTTTACTTGAATTGTGAGAGAATCCTACTAATATATAGATTAAATTTAAATTTGATTTAGCTTCATTTGGGACCACATTCAGTTTATAATAACGACCTATTCATTTTCTAATTAAGATATCAAACCATATAATGATTTTATTAAATTTGATTTAGCTTCATTTGGGACCACATTCAGTTTATAATGATATATTCATTTTCTAATTAAGATATCTAACCATATAATGATTTTATTCTTGAATATATACACTAGATGCTAAAATAACTTTTATTTCAATCAATTACGTATAACTTTCTCCATAAACTATTATGTATCCAAGTTAAAGGACAACCTTTACAACAGAAGTGAATCATCTCATGTTAAAATTTTAGATAAGTTGATCATATAAATTTTTTATGTTATCTCTTTCTTCATTAATAATAATATTAGACCTTACTTATTTAATGTACGTGAAGAGAAAAATAAATACAAAAATTTCATATAACTAAATTATGTGAAATTTTAACACGAGAGGATCTATTCCTCTCTACAACTCTTTCGTCACTGCTTGCGCAGCACACCTCCGTCCATCATAATTTCGACTAATATAGAAGTCTTAGTTGTCACATTGTATAATTTTATTGCATAGTTCTTGCGTTTTTTATTTGTGAGCTTCTTACTTTAAATATGCTAGCCGTAGCTGTCGTACCCTTTAAAATAATATTATATTAGTTCAGATCAAAGATTATAAATCTCTTTTATGAGAAAATTTGCGCTTTTAACCCAATTTTTTTTTATATTTCTCTTTTAAGTCTTAATTTTTTTTTTTCTTTTTTATAAAAGAGAGCACCGAACTCGGTGCTTTTGGTTTGCCAAAGTTTTTCTCCTCTTTTTTATATGCATGCATGTACGATCTGGAAAATTGTGATCCTCTTATTATTACATAATGCTATTTGAAAAAAGACATCATAGAGATTATTCTATGTAGCAAACATCATGCGGTCCCCAAGTTTCTTGAGAGTCAACTCAGTAGAGAACAAAAATAAAAACAACGGAAGTAAAACTATATAGTTCAACCAATAATGAGTTTGTCCATTCCATGGAACGTTATTCAATTATTGACCTCATCATAAACAAATGGGCATCGAGGCAATGGAGGTTAAACTTCAAAAGTCTTCTTCTTAGATTTGCATATGTAGTTATGTAGATTTCTTAGTAACATTTAGAGAAATTAAAAAAGAGAAGGGAAAAAAAAGTCACAGGAAAAAATACATATTAGCAAAGAGGTCAACAAAGACTTTTGGATTTCATTGCAAGATCGAATTTTACATGTTATGCAAAGTTTATTTACGGTTGAAGAGAGAAAAAGAAAATGTTTCTCACGTTACCAACCTTCAACCTAAGCAGCTATAATAATGGTAAATGTTTGATGTTTTTCATGTTATAGGAGATAATTTTATCTCTACACACATATAAAAGTGTGTAGGACTCATGTAACATCATATGAAGAGAAGAAAAAGAAAATATAAGTCCCACGTACTTTTATGTATGTGTAGGAGATAATTTAATTTCCTACAACTTGAGAGACAATAAACCCTAATGGTAATAGAGTTCTAATTTTGTGATTGATGAGCTTTGTTTTAATAAATTTTTTCTGCAGACTCATGTAGCATTGTGATATATGTCTTGAAGATCAAAAGTAAAAGTAAGCATTTCAAATAGTCAGTGGTGCAGAGATATAAAGCAAGTAATTTTTTTTATTAATAATAGAGATATAAAGCAAGTAATTTTTTTTATTAATAATCATATATATATATATATATATATATATATATATATATATATAAGTTCAAATTGATTGAAATATTCATTTGTTTAGACTCAAAATATTTAGAAAACATCAAAATTAAATAGCTGATTTTTGAATTAAGGACTTAGAGCTTCAACTTCCACGTTCAACATTACACTTATTTAACTATATTGAAGTACTTGAAAAGAGAATCGTGCCGGGAAGTAAACCTGCTTCACTAACCCACGAGACCAATAACCAATAAGGTGCAAATGAGAGGAAAATTTCTTAGATAGTATAGAATAATACTACTGTTTAAATTATATAGTATATTTTTTTAATGGACAACTATATATTATTTTGAGTTTTCTCAAGTTATCCCCGGCCGATGACTAATTATTTCGAAGCGTAAAGATCACCAAAGTAGATTTTGTTTCTACCAACAAAGCTTTTTTCATACACTTAACCAAGAATGAAACCTTTGTCAGCATGCTTAAGAATCCAGCCATCTACTTAATTCAAATATGACTATAAGTGTTATGTTTTTGGTGGATTGAGTGTAGTACTCTCCACATAGATAAGAATTTTTCATATAAAAGAGCTCTTGTTGTTCCATGTTGCATTTAAACCGTACATAAATTGTTTGTTTTGGTAATGGGCATCTAATTCTGTTCTGTTCTTTTGCTTTATCTTGTGATTTAAAGACAACCCAAGTTAGCTTGCAGTAGTAGGCTACTGCCAACTGGTTTCCATCAATCAGAGTTTTCCTTCATTCTCCTGTTGCTTTTTAGTGCTACTTTGCCATCATTCTGAGAAGGCGGGAACTGTAAGCACTTCTACCTCAAGTTTGCACAAAGGTTCGTATTTGGCTTTTACCTTTTTTTAGAAATAACAATGACAAGAACTCATGAACAAGGAAATCCTTTGCTTTTCTTTAATATCTGTTTTGGTTTTGAATGTGATTTGATCACTCATGTTTGTTTGGCCAGTTTACCTTATGCTATCTAGCTTTTTCTGTTAGTCTTCAATGTCCATTCCTCTCTATTGTTGAATTTGGTTAAGTCAACTAGTTTCCAATTCACATAGTTTTTGACATCTAAAGAATTACAACAGAGATTTTCCTTAGGGAAAATGGTGGCCGAAGCCAGCTTGGATGGAGATATTACTTCAACTGAGATGACAGGATCAACAAGTCATCCACCAGTTCTTGGTCCTGAAAATACCCAAGAAATGGCTGGTTCCAAGAAGAACAAGGTGAAGGACGAAAGCAAAAAAACAGTACCATTTTATAAGCTCTTCTCATTTGCAGACTCTTGGGATTATCTACTGATGTTTGTTGGGACAATAAGTGCTATTGGGAATGGAATTTCTTTGCCTTTAATGACTATAATTATTGGAGATGCAATTGATGCTTTTGGAGGAAATGTTAACACTAAACAAGTAGTTCATGAAGTTTCCAAGGTAACGACTAGCACACCCCCTTCATTAAGAATCGAAGTTTCAATGTCATAACGCATCATCATGGCTCATTTTATGCTCAGGTGTCTCTGAAGTTTGCAATCACGGGTGCAGGTGCCTTTATTGCAGCCTTTTTGCGTAAGCACACCAAATTCTCTGCTGATTATGCTTACTGCATAACTAAAAATATAATTTAGCTTCAGCTTAATTAATATAACAAGAGTTACTCATACATGCAATCTTCCAGAGGTGGCTTGCTGGGTGATCACCGGAGAAAGACAATCTGCAAGAATAAGAGGCTTATACCTCAAAGCAATTTTGAGGCAAGATGTCAGCTTCTTTGACAAGGAAACGAACAGTGGTGAGGTTGTTGGAAGGATGTCAGGTGATACAGTTCTAATTCAAGATGCCATGGGAGAGAAGGTAATAATGGATCACTTTACAAGTCCCAAAAACCATCACCATTTCATCAAGCTATGATATTTAAACTTGACTTGTTCTTTCTCCTTTTTGAGTGATATTACAGGTAGGAAAATTCATACAGCATGTGGCATGTTTTTTAGGAGGTTTTGTCATAGCATTCATCAAGGGTTGGCTTCTATCCCTTGTCCTTCTATCTTCTCTTCCGCTTCTTGTCCTCTCCGGTTCCATTATGAGCTTTGCTTTTGCAAAGATGGCATCCCGTGGACAAGCAGCTTATTCTGAAGCAGCAACTATAGTAGAGCGGACAATTGGTTCAATTCGAACTGTATGCCAATTTTCTTAAACAACTTTTCATTGTTTTTCTTTTCATGTTGCTCTTGAGTAGCATAAAAAGGATACACATTCATTCATCCAATGCAGGTTGCATCATTTACCGGAGAGAAGCAAGCTATAGCTCAATATAATCAATCCTTGACCAAAGCTTACATGGCTGGAGTGCAAGAGGGCTTGGCTGTTGGTTTAGGCCTTGGTTCATTTCGTTTAATTGCTTACAGCAGTTATGCTTTGGCTGTATGGTTTGGAGGGAAGATGGTACTAGAGAAAGGTTATACAGGAGGTGAAGTCATGAGTATATTTTTTGCAGTACTGACTGGCTCCATGTAAGTTAGTTCCTGCTTTACCATCTATATATATTTTAGTTGCATCAGTCCATATCTTACAACCCTCCCTCCCAAGCTTTGGAAGAAAATTAGATACATGTCACATTTCTGGACTAATTTTATATGCAGGTCTCTGGGGCAGGCAACTCCAAGCTTAACCGCATTTGCTGCGGGACAAGCTGCTTCTTTTAAAATGTTTGAAACAATAAAAAGGCAGCCAGATATTGATGCCTATGACACTGCTGGTAGGCAGTTTGATGATATTTCTGGAGATATAGAACTTAGGGAGGTTTGCTTTAGTTATCCTTCAAGACCAGATGAACTGATATTCAATGGATTTTCTCTTTCAATATTAAGTGGCAGTACTGTAGCTTTGGTTGGGCAAAGTGGGAGTGGGAAATCCACAATTGTTAGTTTGATAGAGAGGTTTTATGATCCACAGGCTGGTGAAGTTCTCATTGATGGTATCAACCTCAGAGAATTTCAACTGAAATGGATCAGACAGAAAATAGGCCTTGTCAGCCAGGAACCGGTTCTCTTTACTTGTAGCATTAAAGAGAATATTGGCTATGGTAAGGATGCGGCAACAGATGAAGAAATCAGAGCTGCAGCAGAACTTGCTAATGCTGTTAAATTCATAGATAAATTTCCCCATGTGAGCTCTATCTCAATTCTTCAATCATATTTTGAAACTTGAAGTGTTCTTTAGCTTTTTCAACAATATCAGTTTCAAATTCCACAATGCGGAAGACTATTTTACATGTATGTATGTGTTCACTAAATGGCCCTTTTACCTCATTAGTTTTGTAAAATTATGAATTTAGGGACTTGACACGATGGTTGGCGAGCATGGAACTCAACTTTCTGGGGGTCAAAAGCAAAGAATTGCTATAGCAAGGGCAATTCTGAAAGACCCAAGAATTCTCCTCCTTGATGAAGCTACAAGTGCCCTTGATGCAGAATCTGAAAGAGTTGTACAAGAGACACTAGACAGAATTATGACAAACCGAACAACTGTGGTTGTAGCCCACCGGCTAAGCACAATAAGGAATGCTGATATCATTGCCGTTATTCAGCAAGGAAAAGTAGTAGAAAAAGGTAGACATACTATGTTGGCACAGAAATGAGACTCAGTATGGAAACACATTCACACACACATCTTCATTTTTCCTTGACATATGCATTGCTGCATTCTTATCTCTTTAACTGATTAGGTACACATGCTGAGCTCACTAAAGACCCTGATGGAGTTTTTAGCCAGCTCATTAGATTGCAAGAGATCAAAAGGGAATCAGAACAGCACGTTGCAAATGACTCAGGCAGGCTAGAAAACTTGGTAGATTCAGGAAGACAATCAAGCCAACAGTTTTCTTTCCCTCGGTCTTTAAGCCGGGACTCATCTGGATCTGGAAACAGCAGTCGCCAATCATTCAGAGTATCAAGTGCTGCTATGCCTACCACACTTGGTCTCTTGGAGACATCAGAGGGAGGTCCTGAAGTTCTTCCTTCAGCAGCATCCCATACACCTTCAGAAGTCCCATTTCTCCGCATTGCTTGTCTTAACAAGCCTGAAATCCCAGTGTTACTCATAGGGACTCTAGCAGCAGCGGTATCTGGGGCAATACTACCCATTCTGGGGCTTCTAGTCTCCAGCATGATAAATACTTTCTTTGAGCCTGCAGATGAACTCCGTAAAGACTCAAAGTTTTGGGCATTAATATTTTTTGTCCTTAGCGTGGCTGCCTTCTTATTTCATCCATTGAGGTCCTACTTTTTTGCTGTAGCTGGTTCTAAGTTGATAAAAAGGATCCGGCTAATGTGTTTTGAGAAAATAATTCACATGGAAGTAGGCTGGTTTGATCAAGCCGAGCATTCAAGTGGAGCACTCGGAGCAAGGTTGTCAACTGATGCTGCTTCAATTCGAGCTTTGGTTGGGGATGCACTTGGTTTGCTGGTTCAAGATATGGCTACAGCAATTACAGCCTTGGTAATTTCCTTTGAGGCAAACTGGCAGCTTTCTCTCATCGTTCTTGTTTTGCTACCTCTACTACTAGTTAATGGACATGTGCAAGTCAGGTCCATGCAAGGATTCAGCACAGATGCAAAGGTTTGTGCTTTACTGACATCAAACCATCGATTACTAGTTTGAAACTACATGAAAATATCTAAATTTCAGGCATAGTGAGAAAAGGGTGAGGGGAAACTTTGGATGTAAATATAAACTGAATGGAAGTAATCATATCAATATCTATGCCCTTTTCTGTTTGAAAAATGCTACATGAATAACATTTAGAGAGACAAGAAAGGACAATCACTGTGCAATTTGATTGCTTGTGGATTTTGCAGAAAAGTTTTGGTCTGACTGTGGTCAGATCCAAAGTTAAATCTAGGGGAAGGGATGGATTTTTGTATATATTAAGGTTGTTTATGTGACATTACTTTTTCTGCATATACTCAAAGAGGATAAACTACATCTTTGTCTCTGTATTTAATTAGTTAGTACATCTTTGCTTCTATATTCAAGTAGTACTAATATCCCTTTGACCAATGTTACTGTGCTCTATGCCTCTATATGTTCCACAGAAACTATATGAGGAAGCAAGTGAAGTAGCAAATGATGCAGTAGGGAATATCAGAACAGTTGCGGCTTTCTGTGCTGAAGAGAAGGTGATGGAATTATACCAGAAGAAATGTTTAGGACCAATCCAGACAGGTATAAGGCAAGGTTTAGTCAGCGGAACTGGTTTCGGGTTATCACTGTTCTTTCTGTTCTCTGTCTATGCGTGCAGTTTTTATGCCGGAGCCAGGCTTGTTAAGGATGGCAAATCATCAGTGTCAGATGTTTTCCGTGTAAGTTATTGTCCTAACTTGATCACCATGTCAGATATAAAGCTTTTTTGACTCATCTTAGTTGTTATTGACAAAGCATAAGCAAATTTATCATATAGATTTCAAAGATTTTTAAAAGATAAAACAACAAAGAGAATTTAAAACGTCTTCACATTCTTCTACCATTAAACATGTCATTTCCTAATTTTCAGGTCTTTTTTGTTCTCACAATGGCAGCTGTAGCAATATCTCAATCTGCCTTCACAGCCCCAGGCGTGAACAAAGCAAAAAGTTCTGCAGCTTCTATATTTGCCATTCTTGATCAGAAATCAAAAATAGATCCCAGTGATGAGTCCGGAATGACATTGCAAGATGTGAAGGGAGAGATTGAGTTCCACCATGTCACTTTCAAGTATCCAACCAGGCCTAATGTTCACATATTCAGAGATCTTTCCTTGACAATTCATTCAGGAAAGGTAACTGACCAACTGATACACTGTTTTGATGCTTAATTCCAATAAGGGAGAATCTAAGAGTTTGATTATCCTCATGAAAATCAGACAGTTGCCCTAGTAGGAGAAAGTGGAAGTGGGAAGTCAACAGTGATCTCATTGTTGCAAAGATTTTATGATCCAGATTCAGGTCAGATTACACTGGATGGAACAAAAATCCAAAAGCTACAACTCAAATGGTTTAGGCAGCAGATGGGCCTGGTAAGCCAGGAGCCCGTGTTGTTTAATGACACAATCCGAGCCAATATTGCATATGGAAAGGGTGGTGATGCAACTGAAGCTGAAATTATAGCTTCAGCAGAACTGGCAAATGCCCACAAGTTCATTAGCAGTTTGCAGCAGGTAAACTAAACTATACACAGTATTCAATGAGCTGAATCTGTTCTTAAGACTTGTGCAACAAGAATGTATCTTAACAAGTTATTGAAACAACATATCCATATGCATAAGGTTCTGAATTCTAGAAAAAAATAAAATAAAATAAAAAACATATGCAGGGCTATGATACAGTTGTAGGGGAGAGAGGGATTCAACTATCTGGAGGTCAGAAACAGCGAGTGGCAATAGCAAGAGCAATAGTGAAGAGTCCAATGATTTTACTACTAGATGAAGCCACAAGTGCACTTGATGCTGAGTCTGAAAAAGTGGTTCAAGATGCACTTGACCATGTAAGGGTGGACAGAACCACAATTGTGGTGGCCCACAGGTTATCCACCATAAAGGGTGCAGATTTAATAGCTGTGGTTAAAAATGGAGTCATTGCAGAGAAAGGAAAGCATGACACTCTGCTCAATAAGGGTGGTACATATGCTTCCTTAATAGCACTGCACACAAGTGCTTCTTAATCCTAGTCCCTTTTACCTCGTTTCCTCTTATGGTTTCTTAATCTCGTTTTAAGGTATCATTATTTAAAAAATAAGGATGTATCATTCTTAAGTTATAATCATTCTTACTTGTTTCTCTTTAAAATTAAGTGCATCTTATAAAAGTCTTTTTCTTTTTTAATGGGTGTCTAGGTTACACAATTTTTTCCCATTAACGTAGTTCCTACGGTAGAAATAACACCCACAAATACCTAAACCTATGATTGTAACCAGCGTGATAAATGAAATTACAATTGCAGTAAGCAAAAAAATGCTAATTAAATTGGAAATTATGAGCTCAGCATGTAACATTAATATGATGCTATACTAAAGGATAGAGAGATTGAGCAAATGAAACACTTGCCTCTGAATCTGATGAACTAACAGGTAACAGCAGCTTCCAATTACATTTGTACATATCCAATGGCATGTCTGTGTTACCATCAGCCATTAGTCATGCTCATGCATGATATTAAAGAGAAACAAGTTGGGCCTCGAGCCCTATCATTTTCGTTTCGTTGGGATCAATTTTTAACAGGTACAACGAACGGGCTTAGGCCCAAACAGATGCTTGCTTTCATTCAAAGGTGGGAAACTCACAAAGCCCAATCTATGTTTAGATCTAATAATGCTATTCAGTGAGGAAATTAAGTATCTCAAACGAACCTAATATTCCAATACAAGAAAATAAAAGTATCCGGGCCCAGCCAGCCCAGCCCAGCCCAGCCCAAAATTGACTGCATGGAATCGATATTTCATTCGACTAAAAAAAAATATATATATATATATAATAAAGAGGTTGGTTCAATTGGTACATGCTTGATTCCACTTGAAAAATATCTTGAATTTAACTTCTTGTATATGCAAAAAATCTCCTTTTGGAGAGCAAGCTTCATCATAATGTGAATAATCCCAACTCGAATAAAATTGTCTTCCATGGAGGATAGTTGTGATTTATAAATAAAAAAAGGTTCGCTTTTTCTGTAGTTACTGCAGATAAGTTATCTGCAGTAAGTCCAATACGACGTCGTTTTGGGACGAAAATCATGGTGTTTTTGTAATTTTAATTTATTTCAGGATTATTATAGTATTTATAATTAAAAATTTTATACTTTCGATTCCAAAACGACTTCGTTTTGGAAGTAAATGCAGATAACTTATTTGCAGAAATATTTTTTTGATAAAAAAAAATCAATATTTAAGTTTTTCTGATAACTGTGTAAGCATTTGTGCCTTTTTTGGAATTTTCCAGGATTTTCTATATTCTATCAATCTAGAAAATTTGATGGGTAATTCCTCTCCAAAGATCTGCATCTTTTGTAGTTTCTATTCATGTTTTCAGCTAGGCAGATAGGCCTACAAGAATCAACGCATGTTTGTGCTCTTTATAATGTACACATGCAATCAAATTCCGTATGTAATGTATGAATAATAGGCTCATGGATATAGTTTGAATAATAATTATGACATTATTGTCAAATTTGAGGTCAAATTTTGTATATGAATTTTTTAATCCAGCATTGTAGACAAAAAGTAAATTAATTGAGGGACGCACAAGTTGCAACTTAATACTAAAAATATATACATGGTTGGTGGCTTAGAATATGAAAGTCCCCCTCAACAGATACATAACTTCCATCCATCTCTACACAAAAGTGTTGAGATATATAATCCCACATTGGTTGCACATACAAATGTGGATTTTATATATCTCAACAACAAAAAATTGCAAAATAATCCATACGCTATTTATATTTTATTTTGTATATATTATACCAAGTCATCAGATAACACTCAATTCTGTTACAATTTTCATTTTATTTTTTTAATCTTTGCAAAAGCAAATGCAGAGGCCACAAAACCAAATGGCATATATAAAGGAAGAATGGACTCTAATAGTAATAGAGAATGGAGAAAGAATCTGAATTGCCACAAAGCAATAAGGGTGGGCCTTGTCACTGTTTGATCACATCCCAACCCCACCACCTCAAACTTGCACAACCACTCTTTTTGGATGTGTGTTAAGGATCCCACCATAAGATTATGTTTGTTGTTATTAGGAAACCTGCAAGTGTATTTTACTCCTTTTATCATTATAGTGGGTTAGTGGTGTAAGCACCTGATGGCTTTTCATGATTCACACCTCAAACCCACTTATCAGTATCTCTTCCTTAAAGCTGCAGACAACAATTATTTACCTAAACCACAAATTGTGAAATTAAATAAATATCCATTAGTGGACCATTTTTTCAAATAAAAATACTAATTGCATATCTTCATTTTAAATCTATAATTACACTTCTTTATATTTGGTCTGTGATTTTTTTTTTTTAAATAAAGATAATTTTTTCACTTGTTCACAACAATTATCATATATAGAAATTGACATGGGTCCATATGTTGATCGTCAAATCAACCACTAGTAGCATCAATGTGTAACTAAAAAAGCTTGATTCACTAAATTAGGTCAACTGCTTAGCTTAAACTCTACAATTTGCATGAGAAAATGCAAGGCCCAACACTGGTCCGTAACCTCTTTTATCTTTATGTCATGTTCATCTTTGCTCGCTTTATTTGCAAATAAAGTATATTTTCATCAATTGAAATCAACAAAATTGGAAAATTTTCGAATGTTCACCTGCCATGCCTCTAGGTTGTGCACAACTCATATCAAAGGCTGAAGGCCTAAGCTTTTGCTTTAGGTACCAACATGGTAGAAGTATATTTAAAAAGAAGAGTGTGGAGTGAAAAAGACTATAAAAGTGAATAACTTTCAGAGTGAGGAACCATTAAGTTCCTAAACTGAGTACAAAAATTGGACACCCATTTTTAGCTATACACTTGCATTATTCACGGGATCGTGTAGCAATATGATTGAGATATGCCTGCTGCACCAACATTTCATGCTTCCAACAAGACATACACTACAAAGTACAAACATTGCATACAATAATTAATGCAGAAGTAGTTGTTGTTATTATACTTACATTAACGGTCATTAAAGATAAATAGTTCAAAGTGTCATTATATATATGTATTTGGAAAGAGACAGATAATTTGGAATAAAAGGGATATACTTGAAAGTTTGTTAAGAAATTAACAACTAGTTTTTGATAAAGACCTCAACGATGTCTCCCATCTTAAGATACTTCTAATTAGTACGACATACCAACCAGAAAATGGGTTAATTTTGTGTTTCAAACCTCTATTTCCAACAGGGGATAGAATATAAGCACGTGTATTCAAGAGCTAAGTTAGAAAAGACAAGGGATTTCAAAGATTAAAAATACCATTCATATTCATCAAGTTCCAACCTCATTAACAAATGACACATCATGTGACGTGAAGTCACAACAAACCAGTGAAAGCATAGAGTTTTTTTTTCTTATATTTTAAGTATTCCTTCAAAGGGAGTTACCTATTACCTACATACATACCCAACCCCCCTATCACTCCTTATTCTCCCCCATAGCCTTTCTCTCTTTCTTACATTTCCAGCTCTTTCTCATAATCAAGATCAATTATAAGACAAGTACCCTCCTCAATTCCTTGGTGAATGGTGGGACTAATTGCTGAAAACCAAGGTACCTTCCTCCCCCACCGGGTTTCTCTTTTTGTGCATGTTTGAGTCATTCACCAGATACAGTTTTGTCATAACACATGCATACAGCTATTCATTTCCTACATTAATTCAACTGATACATCTTCATATTTCTATCTAGATAATGACATCAAGGAGATTTAGCTGTCAGGACCATGGGAAGGGCTATTAAGGCTTAAATACAGCAATATTACAGTGAAATATACAGGAAGTTCTTTGGCAGGTACTTGGTTAATTGTTTAGCTTTTGCAAGAAATAATTTAAACACTGCATTAACTAAATTACTTTTCCCTTAAATTTAAACATCTTTAACTTCTTTATTACTTATTTATTTGTGATATATATATATATATATATATATATATATATATATATATACTTGGTTTGGTTAGTTGACTAGTTTAATTTGATCCCTCTCAAATAGTGAAAGCTGCAGTCTCAAATTCCCTTCATAAATAAGCTATATTTATGTTATCTTGATTTTAAGAGAAAAATAGTTGTGTTTTGACTCTTGTTGACAACTTCCATCAGCAAACTTGACAAGAGGTGACATTATAATTAAGGAAGCATTTTGAAAGTTGAAAATTGATGAACAAATAGGTAATCTAGCCTTAAGTACATACTATCAACTAAAACTGATGGGAAATCTGCACAAAATACAAAATATTGATCAACTATGGAACTTAAAACAAAGAAATAAGTTCAAGGTGGTCCTAATGTCTCAAAGCGAGGCAAACATGTGATTCTGTAAAGATGATGTTTGCATTTGCCCTTATGGATTACGTGGAACCAAGGGACTGCATTGAAGTTTGAGTAATATGCGGTGGCTCTAAAATCTAGCAGGTGTAGCTATTACTCTTTTCTCTCTCACCTTCATGCACAGTCACGTACTGTCACATGTAGATGTGGTGCTGCAAAATGCAGACATATTTCCTTCATGAGTGTTCACGGGTTATAAGCGAAGTATTTGATGAAAAAATCTATATAAAATGATCTTTGGCATTTACATTAAGCTTGGCAAACTTTCATTGCTAACCCATCCGAGTAGTCCCTATCTGCTACAAATATAACAAATTAATCAAACCATTTTGACATTCATACCACTATACATATGAACCTTCACATGCATGTCTAACTTCATAAGTAAGAAGTAATTTGTTAATTCTCCTTTCTATTGTTCCTCCCTCCTTTTCCGAGCTCTTGTTATGGGATCAATGTCTGCTTGTCAAGAGAACAGTACAAAGTACACTGTACAAGCCCAGCTTTTTATGCTTGGAGACATTTGGTAAGAGGTGAAAAAAAAAATTCCTAAAAAATTGAGGAAGAGAAAATTATTTGCCTATATTTGAAAGATGGTGAAATAAAAATATGATTGAGAAATTTTTTTTCCGTCGTTTGCTTTTCTATATAAAATGGTTGAAAAAAATTACCATTGAAATGGTGGAATTATTTTTTTTCATATGATTAGAAAATTAACACAAAATTAGTAAAATTAATTTAATATTATCGAAAAAAATTTGGCCTATCAAATACTTTTTAATAATTTGTACAGGAAAAAAAAATTCCATCATATTTTCAAAAAACAAATTTCCCATAAATTTCCATCATATTAGGATAATTCTAGATGCTTTGGCACCGTGGCACGTATATTTAAAGTACGTATTTAAGTCCAACTTTTAATTCATGAACTCTTTCACTGAAGTCTAAAACACATCTATGTTTATCTGAGTATATATTCCTGATGATGAGCCTTTTTGTTAAACCAATGAAGAAACATACTTCTTTATCTGCTTTTACAGCGTTAAGTAAGGAATTGGTGACTATGACACATGACATTGACACCCACTTTGTTTTGTGTCTTTTTATGCAAAATATTGAGATTATCTGACTTTCATTTTCTTTTTAAGCAAAGCATACTTACTCAATACTCATATGGTGAATCCCCGATGTTTACGGTACACGACGAATCTCGTACGTCAATTAAAGAAAAATCTCACATGTTGACGATACGAGATTCTTTAGGTACCTTTTTCGTAAAAAAGAAAAAAAAAATTACGAGCCAATTATAATTACAACATGATAGGAAAGTAAGTTTTTTTTTTTTCGAAAAAATTAAAAAAAAATTATTTGATAGATTGAAATATTATTGAAAAAATTAATTTAAATTTTCTGAATCTATATTTGATCGAAGATAAAATATTACTGAAAAAAAAATTGAAATTGCTAAAATAACTCTTGCCTATCAAACTTTGACACGTTATTTTAAGAATATTTGTATCTAAATTTTTGCTCCTCAAAATTTTGTTTTTCTAAATCAAAATATCACTCTGGATAATATTCTGAAGTGGTAATCTTAACTCAATTTTACATATAATATCGGATTCCTATGCAAATAAGAACCTATGCAATTTTTTTACAAATCCCTATTAAACATAATCTTCTTTGAATCTTACGTGAATTTTTCCAAACAAAAAAATTAAAACTCCCCAATCAAACACCCTTTAAATCTCTTAAATCTCATATATGTATGTGTGACTTTATTTATATCTCTCGTTTTACAAGAGAGATTTTCATTTTTGTGCAGAGAAAAGAGGGATAGGGCCCACTGTTTTAAGAAAAAAAACAAGGCACAAAGTTTAAAGGGTCAATAGAAGAAAGAAAAAAATTTCTCAAAATTTTAACCCCATATAAATATATATATATATATGTGTGTGGAAAATGATATGGTAACAACCAAGTTGTGTTACTATCAATCAATCTCACCGTTAAATCGATTATGTTGATCCAACAATTATATTTATTTTCAACTTTGTATGGTTATGATTTTCCATATTTAAAATAAAAGTATTAAATATAAGAAATCATAATCATACAAAGATGGATGTAAATAAATATAAAATATTAAATTTGAAAAATTATGATCATACAAAAATAAAAATAATTATAACCGTTAGATCAATATAATCAATCTAATAATAAAATTAATTAGTAATAACATAATAATAATAATATATATATACTCAATAATAGTTGATGGGGCCGATGAGAGTGGAGATTGAATCTTTTTGTGAGTGGATTTTCTTTATAAAGTGCTGCACTTCGAAAAGACTTGATCCTAGGTATTACTTAGATTTGCGTGGCTGCTTTTTTGGATGGATTTGCTAGCTTGCATTGCCTAGCTTTATATATATGGACCCATGAACCTTTGGGATGCACATTTGTCCTCTATTTTTCACATTAATTTATGGAATCTATTTATAATTACTTCATGTAACAGAAATAAAATAATGTGATCAACTACTTTTAAAAAAATGAAAAAAAAAATAGTGAACCTCGTTATCTTATCTCTATTACATGAGATAATTATCTCACAACATGAGATAATTATTTTCCTTAATTTATCCAACCTATATACCATAATATATGTCAGTTTGTGCTTAAATTTCCACCAACAAATCTCTTAAAATATCTTAAATTTCTGTTGTTTTGTAATGATCTTTGCTTCAATATGTGGTTCATGCTCCATAGAAATGGTAATTATCCATCAAAGATAAGGAAAAGAATGCGACAGAAACTGACCTCTATAAATTTGATTTTGACGTTTAAGGCCTAAGGATCCATATCCTAATAGGGCATTTCTAGACATTCTGTTGTCTTCAGCCTTAATCAAAGCATTTTTCCCCCATATATTTTAAAGATAAAATGAATTTGGTTCTTGCTTAAGTAATGAAATCATTTGGAAAATGTATTGCTGATGCAAGAACCATGTTTTTCTCAGCAACATATATAGAAGGGGACACCAATCAATGAGGCTGTTTATACTTGTTCTTTAAGCTACAATATAAGACAAGAACTGTAATCAAACATGTCTTGAAAACAATCATACTTTGTTTAACGGTTACCCGCCATAGAAAACTCACCAAACCAATCTATCATTGGAAGACCATCTATTTGTTGAAACATGACACCACTAACAATTTCACCTTAGAAGACACAACTTCATATATATTTGAAATAAATAAACCTAACAGGAGAGAAATAGGAACAAATAGATGTGAGGGGGAAAAAAGTAAGAAAGTGAAAAAGGTAAGTGGTGATAGGTTTTGTATAAAATTTGTAAAATATTGTATATACGTAATTATCATACTCTTAAAATAATATATGTGGGTCCTTGATTTAAAAATGAATACGATGTAATCCTGAATTTCACATCGAATTGCCTGTTGAGGGGCCAATAATTGAAAATCTCTCTCCATTTGCACTAAAAGACACTGCCTCTTCTTACGCACGACCACTTTAGTCATTATATAATTTATATTACAATTATCATAAGTATATTTTTTGTCTCTATGCAGCCTATTGGACCATTGATACAACTGCGAATTGCTGTACTACAATACGAGATACATATTAAAACGAAAGGATAATCCCATAAAATAAAATAAAAATGTACAAGTTAGATTTTTTAGTGGGTATATACAAGAAAGTCATAACTTTTCAGAGAGAGAAAGAAATTTATGTCAAAATCTATGGTCTTGTTATGAAGTGAGAAAAAGAAATACAATCCTTCTTTTGCCAAAATAATAAGCTCCTATTTAATGAAAGTGAAAACTAATCCTACACACACAAAATAGTCAAATATGCTATCCAAGTGCAAGAACTGCAATTAACTGTCCAAATAAATAAATAAACATAAGGTTTATCATCTATCATTTAACACGACCACAAAAATTTTCCTACACACACAACATTTTGTGGGACCCGCAGCAAAAAAAAAAAAAAACTTCGACATAACGAATCTCTATAACATAACACAATCACTTTTCTTACAACATAACTCTTATAAAACCCATAAACATAACGTAACAAGAACACTAAAACTATGATTGGGAACATGCGCCACATAGAACAAGACAAGAAAAAGTTGAAATTTCTGGCCTTTCTTCTAGCAGCATCTTACTGTACATTATGGGTCATGGTGTCCTCCATTCACTTTGTGTCACTTTCTTTTAGAGAAAATCTGATGAAGAACCAAAAGCTCTTTCCTTTATTACATGGTTTTACTTGTGGGTCACTTAGGTTCAATGTTTTCATCTATGGCGACCCCGTACTATCCTTGATTGTCTCATTGATCCATCTACACACGGGTGTCGCATAAAGTTTCTGTCTTTTTCTGCTTACTCCTCATGTTAAAAAACAACACTATTTTACATTTCACAAACACAAAGGTCTCTGCTTTTTCGTACTTTTCTTCTGTTATTCTTTGATCTTTTCTCCTCTTTCAGACCCCATTTTGAAATAGGAACAATGAAGCAAAAAACGCCACCGCCACCACCAGGTCCACCACCACCACCACTAACCCCACCAAGTAGTGTGTTAAAGCCGTGTGTACCACCACGCCGCCTCAGAGCTTCTTCTAAGGCCATAGAGTCTCCAAAGACACCACCAGAGGTTCTCAATAGGGTATCCATATCATCATCAAGAGCTAAATCAGTGCCCCCAGACTTGAAGAAAATCTCAAAGGCCAAAAGGGGTCTTGTGCTGAACAATCCTAAATCAAATGAAGAGGTTGTGGGGTCTCAAAAGGGTAGGGAATTTGAAGAGGCTAAGGTTGTTGTTACTCGGCCAGGGAGAAAGGTTGGGGATTTTGGTTTAAGGAGGAGTGAAGATGACCCTGATGGGAAGAAGAAGAAGAAGGATTTGCAGGAGAAGCTTGAGGTGAGTGAGAATTTGATCAAGAATTTGCAGTCTGAGGTGCTGACATTGAAGGCTGAATTGGATAAAGTTAAGAGCTTGAATGTGGAACTTGGGTCTCAGAACAGAAAGCTCTCTGAGGATCTTGCTGCTGCTGAAGCTAAGACATCAGCCGTTGGCAGCAGTGGAAAGGTGAGAATTTTAATGGGTTTGTTATATTTGAACTTTATATGTCCTTACAATTAATTGTTGTTTTTCTTATTCTATTTTTAATTTCAAGTGCAGCTAATTCATTTATTAGAGTCATCAATCACTATTTGATTGAACTTTCCATGGTGTTAAATTTTACGTTGGTACAAAAATGTGATCAAATATCTGTTTTATGCTGCGTTGGAAATGAATCTGACTTTTTACTTGGATTAAAGCAGTCAATTGGAGAACACCAGAGTCCCAAATTTAAAGACATACAGAAACTCATTGCTGACAAATTGGAACGGTCTAAAGCAAAAAAGGAAGCTATTTCAGAAGTAATTTTTGTTAAATCATCAATTCCAGCTCCAACACCAAGTCATACCATTCCTGGAACTCCGAGTATAGAAAGAAAATCTCCACCCAACCCGTGCCTGCTGGCACCTCCCCCGCCACCTCCACCGCCACCAATACCGTCTCGGCCGTTATCAAAATTATCTAACACCCAAAAGGCCCCTGCAATTGCCTTTCTATTTCACTCCTTAAAGAATCTAGATGGAAAGAAAGACTCAAAAGGATCTGTGAATTATCAGAAACCATTAGCTATTGGTGCACACAGTAGCATTGTAGGAGAAATTCAAAACCGTTCAGCTCATCTTTTAGCAGTAAGCATTGTGTTTGTCATTCAGTTGTGTTTTTAACTTTAAAATATGTTCTATTAATTAATGAGTAATGACTGACCATCCTTTCCAGATAAGGGCAGACATTGAAACGAAAGGAGATTTCATTAATGACCTTATAAAAAAGGTGGTAGATGCAGCCTACATGGATATTGAAGAGGTCCTAAAGTTTGTTGATTGGCTTGATGGTGAACTATCGTCATTGGTAAGTTTGTTGATTGGCTAGGGTCACTGATTTGGCATTTAATGCCACCCCTCCAAACTAGTAATGTCTTTCCATACTTTTCTGTTCATTTGAATTTTACCAATGCATTTAGTTTAACCTTAGTAAATGATCTATGCCCTTTCGAGAAAAGCTGGTAGGTAATGAATTTTATGATATTATATAAAAGTGCATAGTTTTTAACAGTGTACATGTAACGAAGTTTCTTCAGTATATGAGACATTACTACAAGATTCATAAAAATATTTGGGTGTTATGTGATGTTGTGGTCAGCTGGTACAACATAAATAATACCTGGTTTCTTACTAGCTCCGAACCTGTATTCTGCAGGCTGATGAGCGTGCTGTCTTGAAGCATTTTAAGTGGCCTGAGAAGAAAGCTGATGCAATGCGAGAGGCTGCAGTTGAGTATCGCGAGCTTAAAATGTTAGAACAAGAGATTTCCTCCTACAAGGATGACCCTGACATTCCATGCGGAGCTGCTTTGAAAAAGATGGCTAGCCTATTAGACAAGTAAGATTTGTATACCGAGATAATGTTCCTATTTATTCATTACGGATATGGCAGGTTTACAGGTGGGGGAATGCTAATTCTGTCTCTCACTTCATCTCATTGTGATAGGTCTGAGAGGAGCATACAGAAGCTAATCAAGCTGCGAAATTCTGTCATACGCTCATATCAAATGTACAACATTCCAACTGCTTGGATGCTTGATTCAGGAATGATGAGCAAGGTTTCATTTCTTATGCTTTTACTCTGAAATCAGAACAATGACTAAACATAGTAAACTTTGTGGTTTTTTGAACTCGAGTTGATGAGTAATGTACCATCTATGCTATGCAGATAAAGCAGGCTTCCATGACTCTTGTCAAGATGTATATGAAAAGAGTGACAATGGAGCTTGAATCCATTCGGAATTCAGACAGAGAATCTAGTCAAGATTCCCTTCTGCTTCAGGGCGTGCATTTTGCATATCGGGCTCATCAGGTAATTTTTTTAGCAAATTTCTGCAGACTTTTTGTCATCAGTTTTGATTTTTCCTGCAACTGTAAAGGCTGTAAATCTGTAGCTTGTAAATATTCAGATATATTTCATTAAGAGTTTAGAAAAGATCATAAATTGAAGCCCTAAACTATATGCCAAAATTTCATTATTTATCACTGCCAGTCTTACTTTGGTATGTGTTATTTGTTGTAGTTTGCTGGAGGTTTGGACTCAGAAACGTTGTGTGCTTTTGAAGAGATAAGGCAACGAGTACCAGGACACCTACCAGGGTCTCGAGAACTTTTAGCTGGCATACCATCATCATGAGAAGCCACTCATTCCTTGTGCTGCTGCTAATGGTTACAAAAAACTGGCTATTAAACATTCATTATTCTTTTTCTTATCTCCAATGGTCAATGCTTGCAAGAACATTTAGAACCCCTCAGAAGGAATCTGTAGGAACATCAAGAGATTCTGAAGAAAGAACACTCCATAAATAAGTCAAATGGCTAATCTGCTATCAAATTTTCACAACCTAGGAATAGTATCTTCAGCTCAGAGTTATTTAATTTCAAAAGTGAATTTTTTTTTTTAGTTAGTTCTCTATAATGCTGTAACAAAGAACATGAAGAAGCAGCTTTGCCGTGTGTAGGTGAATATAGTTAACGTTTGCTAGGTTACTTTAATAATGTAACATTCATGTTCAATGTGTAGTGCTTGTCAAAAACATTCTGAAGCGTTTTCTACTACGTCATATAGGCAATTTGGTTCTTTACTCAAGAAGGTGAAGTTAATCTTGTTTTGTGCCAGTAAAACTCTCATGTCTGATATTTTTTTAAATAATCTTTCTTATATTAAGATACAGCTGTTAAAATATTAAATTTTATCGAGGATCTGTTGGTGTGAGTGAAAATTTTATGGATGATTTTTTTTAATACAATTCTACAAGTAAAACTGGTTCATAAAAGTTTTACCTTCATTTGTAACCCCATATCATATGAAACATACCATAAATGTAAAAACTTTCTTGTTTAAATTTTTCTCAAAAATTAAAATTGAAATTTATGATATGTAATTCTACAAGTAAAACTGGTTCATACAACATGTTTTTGCTTGTTATTACTTTAATTATCAGTATTGTGTTTTGCTTTGCTTGGCTTAATGGTTTGCCCTTCAAATAATGCTTGGCTTCTAAGCACATAGTATATGTTTTTGAGAAACGATATTTACACACATAATTTTTCATGCAGCAAACACTCATCCAGCACTATTTATTATTTAAGTAGTTTTCGTTTATGGCTTTTGCATTTTTTTATTTTATTTTTTGAAAGGTCTTAGTCTCACATCATATGAGACTCACTAATTTAAATAATAAACGATAGTTCATTGATGATTAAGATAAAAAAAAAAAATAATAATGATAGTTAGGTGAGATAATATGATTACAAAATTAGTAATAGAGAATCAAATGATAATAGCTTAGTTGACATATTTGAGTTGAACAGGTGGAGTGTGAGAGTATGCGTTCGATCCTTTTCCGTATTATCTCTGGGAAGGGTTTAAAATCTTAATCCTAACCAAATATTGTAGCTCAGTTGGCGCATGAGAGCTAAGCAGGTGGGGTGAGAGCATGTGTTCGAATCTCTCCAATATCACCTTTGGGAGGGGTTTAAAGCTTTAATCCTGGACCCGCCCCGAATTGGATTAGTTACAAAGCAATGAACCGATTAGAATATTTCCAAAAAAAAATAATTAAATCCTAAATCGATCGGAACTCCGAATTAGTTCATAAAAAAACCTATAGGATTATCGGGGGGAGAAATTAAAAAAAATAGCAACAGAGAAAACGGTGGGTTTCAAAGAGGAAAAAGGTTTGGTCAGGACTCAGGACTAGTGTCCTTTGAGTCCAACAAACCTCACACGTGTTTTCTGAAACGACACACGTCAACAAAATCCTTAACACGTGACTCCACACGTGTAGCCACTTGGCCTACGTTTTCATCGTCGGATGAACCATGACTTATCGAACGGCAGATATCAAGCTAATTCGTGCGTTGGAAGAAGGCAAAGCGTGGAAAACTAAAAAGGGTCACGCGCCAAAGGCCACGTCATTAAAGACCAATCAGAAACGGCCACGAAATCCAAATTTAAAAACATGATTGATACATTGAAATTCTCAGATAGGAACCTACCAACAGAAGAAGGAAACAAAACAAAACAAAAAGAAAGCGCTTTACGATTTCGAAAGAGTTTCACAGTCGTCACCCATGGAGGTTTCCGGCACCGTTCTCCGTCAGGTCACCGGAGCTGGGACCCATATCCCCCGCTCTTGTGGCGCGGTTCCGCGAGGAGTTTTGGCGAGGCCCAGAGTGAGAATGGTGATGGATTCTGGTTTCTGTGACGAGGGGCATTTGCGGTACTATCAGGGGACGAAAAAGGGATCAGATGTTATAACCACAAAGAAAAAGTTGAAATTGCTGAAGGGTTTGTCTAACGGCTTGACCTTGTTTCCTGAATTAGGGTTTGCTTTGGATTCCGACAAACGCGCTCTATTGAATGATCTTCAGGGAAACCTCACTTCGGTAATCTTGGTTGCTGCCAATTGTGTTTTCACTATACTGAATTTCTATTTCATTTATGCGATTTGTTACTTGTTATATTGTAATTTCTGCTTGTGTGGATGCTTAATATTGATGATGATGATTGATGTATTTTTGCCACAAAGAAATTGAAGTTTGTTGTTTAATTGCATGATGCAGGATGGTGGCGAGGTATTACTGAAAATGAAAGAGCTAGAAAAAATAAGGGCAGAGGAGAAGGAATTGAAGAGGAAAAGGAAACAAGAGAAAAAGGCCAAACTGAAAGCCTCCAAGATGAAAACTTGTGAATCTGAACCGTCTTCATCTTCATCGTCTGAATCAAGTGACAGTGACAGAGAGTGTGGTGAGGTGGTTAACATGAACAGCTTCAGGGCTGGTGTTGCCGAATTGCAGCCACCTGCTATGCAGGTTAACGTGCTCTCCCCACCGGCCTTCATGCCCCAGACCACTCCTGCTGAGGATCATGCCATGGAATTGTGTTCTAGAAATGATACCTGTGTTGGGAGCGTTAGTGCTGGCTTTAAAATTGAGGGTACTTTGGTTACCACTTCAACTCAAAAGAGGATTGAGGTCTGCATGGGTGGCAAATGCAAAAGATCTGGAGCTGCTGCATTGTTGCAAGAATTTGAGAGGGTGGTTGGATTTCAAGGTGGTGCTGTTGTTGGATGTAAGTGCATGGGCAAGTGCAAAACTGCTCCTAATGTCAGAATTCAGAATTCTGTTGATCCTAGCCTAGATGAGGGCCTTAATGATTCTGTTAAGATTCCAGCTAACCCTCTCTGCATTGGGGTTGGTTTGGAGGATGTAGATGCTATTGTGGCTAGGTTTTTAGGGGAGAATCAGAACGATATGGGGGTGGCAGTGGCAGCGGCAGCAGCAGCAGCAGCTAATTGACGGGCTACTGTGCTATTTGTAATTGTATGTGTCAGCCAGTAGAGCGGAGGAATATCATTGTCAAATACTTCTTTAAAGCTGTTCATATTGTATAAACATTAGCTATTATGAAATTTCATTTCCTTGTTTATTGGGAGTGTCATTCCACTTGTTTTACATGATACAATACTCTGGTGGCAATTAGGTATCCCCAAGTCTACGGGGACAATTTAGCTTTAAGCCTCTTTCAGATTCCTTTATTGTGATCATATTATTACCTGCATTTTAGTTACACTGTTTCGTTTCTAAATAACTGAATAATTTGAGTTTGAATTGATGATCGAAGTTGGCAGAGACTCTCTAATTTTATTATAAATAACCGTTGGGAATGAACAACAAAACCTTCCTTATCTTGAATTTTTAAGTGATTAATTTTAATGTGATTAGTATACAATCGAATCTGGTTATTTTAAGTGAATAATGTTACGTCGAAGTGATGAAACTCGTAAGATTCTCAAGTGTTTTTACCGAATACCAGTTTCAGTTATGTGCTCAGTAGGGCTTATATTCCTTCAAAAATAATTGTATTCCTAAAAAGCGAAATACACCAGTCCCTCTCTAAAAGAGCTAGATAATTAAATTGCGTACACGGGCAGCAATCTTAAAATTTGTATTGAGTAAAGCAATATACAAGTTACATTCATACGATAATGTACTCTGTACAAGTCCCTCAAACAACTGAAGGGGACAAAAGGTTAAGGGAGAACGAGCAAAGGAAACACAAAATTTTCATCCCATGCATATTTCAAAGAACCGGTCACCTCGTCCGGTCCGGCACCAGCAGCATAGTTTAGAGTTCTCAGCAGTGCTGACAACCTATTTTATATGATCTTCTGTTAATAGATTTTAGCTACAGCCCCTGCTTTAGAAGCACTTGTCGTGGGAGTGAGCAAAAGAGTGGCAACATGCAATTATTCTCCATTTTGCGCACCTGCTGTTAAAATTCCAAAGAAATATTACAGGGAAACTTTTGGACAATGATATTGCTGCAACATTCTACATCTTCTCCAAGTAGAGGTCAACATGCTCACAGCATTTTAAGACCCAATCCCAATTACACTGCCAGCAGTCATGCATGTATGTGCAGTAATGAATTTACTTACCATTTCACAGAACTTTAGGGTCATTTCCGAGGACGTTTGGGGTTGGACTGTTGTTCCGACCCATCCATGTTATCACATCTTCTAACAAACTGGTCAAGAGTTCTCTGCTTTGCAGGGCTATTCCTTGGCAGACTAGCAGAGACATCTAAGGTGTTCTCATGGCCATCTAACATCTGATTTTTCAACAACAAAAATTTAGAATGCTTCTTAAAAACATCAATCCAAACTAATAAAAACTCCTTGAGTATAAATCTTCTCTAAAAGGCAGAAATATAAATCAGAATTGGACCTCCATCTCATTTTACCATATGAAAACTGAATCTACAATTCCTTTCATTTTGCACTACATATGAGAGTTTCCGAAAATCAAAGAGATGTACCTGCCCCAAATTCTCCAGTTTGCTTTGCACTACGTCCCTAGGAAGTGAAAAATTAGAAGATCATCAATGCATCAAAGACATCAAGTCAATACCAACTACCAAGCCTCAGAGGATTGCAGAAAAACACAACCTACCATATGATGTCATCAACTGTGTCATTTGCCAGCAAGTAGTATATATTTACTGAAGACACCTGAAAATAAGAGCAGAGATTGTCCTTTGTTACTCAATCAAAATAAGCTTCGCAATGGCACATCGTTTCATTACAGAGATAATATATCGCAATTTGTTTGGAGATTGCAACAATTTCATAATGTTACCATGCTAGTACTCTTTTACAGTTATCACTAACTTTTGAACTACAAAGCTATTTTAGATCTCTCTTTTTCTTTCTCTTTCCACTTAGCACCCAAGTCTGAGAATACCTGGCCAATTCTATGAACACGGTCTTCAGCCTGAATTAGGTCACCTGGGGTCCAAGATAATTCTGCAAAGATGACTGTGCTGGCAGCAGTTAGAGTTAACCCAACTCCTCCAGCTTTAATAGATAGCTGTAAGACAACATGTGAACAGGAAAACATATCTCAAAATTGAACCATATTTCCTGTAATACCAGCATTTGAACTGGAACCGATATGGAATTGTTCTACAACAATTACCACATACACCAGAACCATAGTCCAAACTAACAAAAAGCCCAACAGAGAAAACAGAAAAATAAATACAAGGAAATATACATGAATGAAATTACCATACCACTGCTGCCTTAATAGCATCTTTTTCCTGAAACTCTGTAACCAATTGTTGCCTTGAGGCAGCGGGTGTACTTCCATCAATCCGGATGCAACCCACTTTTTTCTTCTGGAAATTTTGAACAGTTCTTATAAGCGTTTATCATTCCATGATAAGATGCGTAAAATTTAAGTGGCCTTACAAGAAGAAACTCATGTATCGAATCTATCATTGGCTGATGATGTGCGAATATAAGAAACTTGCAACCTGCCTGCAACAATCATGAAACATCTAGCGTTACCGCATGCGATGATGGACAACAGCCCAAATTAAATCACAAGAAGCAAGATGACAAAATTGAAGATGCAACTATACTTTTTTAATTAAGAATATACAGCGATTTACTGTACCATTTAATTTGAGGTGACTAGGGGGATAGCACAAGATAAACTAATCAACTCAACAACCATCTGTTCACTTTTAATCTGTTATATAATTAATGTGTGGTATGGTCACCAATTTGATCAGTCAACCCATGACATCAATAGCTACTGTGGCAGGCACGAGAAAGCGCCATAAATTGCCATTTTCTGCAGCATTATATTTGAGAATTGACACCCAAAATCAATGGTGTGAAAACATATTTTAGACAAAAGCAACCTTTAGTACTCTTTGATACAGATTAGAGATTCAGAGATTATTTCAATAAAATTTGTATTACTTTTGCTATATTTTGAACCATTATTATTAAATGGCATCAGCTCTCCCGAAAATCCAGGGAGTTCTTGCTGGTTTGTGAGAATGGAAGCCAGACTCGACTCTTTGGAGAAAGGGTTCAAAGCAGGGAGACAGGAAATGAAAGTGGAGTGGCAATGAGTTGCAAGAGGGAGGGAACTGCAAGACTCACGCAAGGACCTAAAAGAAGCCATGACTCAAGAAGATCAAAGAACTGTTGGAGAGGATCACACGAGCCACGAGGAGAGCTCCAGCATAAGGAGCATGCACTGGTACTCCAGGAAACAAAGGTGGAGAAAGTGGGTCCGTAGATGCACCGAAGAATGGGCAAGGTACGGAATGATGGAGAAGGTTGGAGATTTCCCAATTCCAAGGGGATGATGCCTATGGTTGGGTTAATAGATTGGAGAGGCATTTCCAAATAAAAGGGTAACAGATTTAGGATTGAGGGATCATTTCAATAAAATTTGTATTTCTTTTCCTATATTCTGAGCCAGTTCTATCAGGTTAAAAGTTAAAACTATGAGTTAACTGGATATGGAAGCTACATAAATACTTGGTCAGTGTACTATCAGAAATTCTACTACAATATTCAATCAATTCATTCAACTTACAGTCAGCATTAAGGGGCATCATTTTCAATAAAAGCAATTCTCACCAACATTAAACATGTTGAATAGTATTCAATGAAATAAACATGCATACATGCAATCACAATCAAAAAGAAGAGATGAGTGAAAAGCTGAAGACAGATCTTAACATTCTTTTAGTGCATATGGTTGCAGCAGTTGAAAGTATTAATCTTCAATTACTCTAAAGAGTTAGATCACAGGAGTACCTCAATGACAGTTCCAACATAATCAAGAACAGATGGAATCTTGGCTTCTGCAGAATCAGTATATATCTGGAATTGAATGAATCAAGATTCAGTGTTCAATGACATAACAGTCATGATAATTTAAACTTCCCATACACAGAGGAGCATGAACAGGCGTTGCAGTAAACTATAAACCTATTCTAGTTCTTAGAAATACTAACAATTTCTCAAACAAATTGTGCAATCCAAAATTCTGTGCACAGCTCCTTCCATCCATACCTTGTTAATAAGATTCTTTTGAGTAAATTTGAGTGATTCAGCCTCCTCTTTTGAATTAGATGCCTTAATTTTGGCTTTTACCATCTCCAACTGTAAAACAAAAGTCAATATTGGTAGGCTTTTACCACCTCAAACTGCATATGCAATATGCAAATATTACCATTTCCAAGTAAAGTGACAGATTTGGTAAAAAATTTACCACCACAGTTCTAGATAAAAATTGCAGAGCAAATTTCCAACCAATTTCAGAAGTAAAAGAAAGAAAAATAAAATACTCATAATATGAACAGCCATCTAACCGTCCAGACAAAGGAAGTCAATTTACTTGTTTGAAATTCAATAATCCTATATAACGTGAATCAAAATAATGTTATATCCCATAAAATAAGCTAAAGAATATTTCAAAGACATGTAGCAATTGCATTCCATACCTAGCTTGAGTTAAAACTTAACAAAACTAAATGATACTATCCATGTCTCAAGAAGTACAACATATATGTTGAATTACCTCACGAAATAAAGCATTAATTTGCTTCATGTCCTTGTCAGCCAATTCTAGGAAGACCTGAGAATCAATTAGAAAACAAATATAATTTTTAATTATAAAGTCCCATCAACAAGCTGTGTACATTCATACATTGAAACAAACACTGTCAAAAAATGTGCACAATTAAACAGATTGTAGAGAAGAAATGACTATAAATGTACACACTTGTTGCCTACGCTTTACAGGAAGTTCAGAAAGAACATCCTTTTTAAGTCTGCGAATCATCACCGTTGCCTTCATCAAATTGTGCAATTCTTCATGGTTACTTGCACCTTGATAAGCTCCGAAAATTCCCTGGAAGGTCCAGCTAATAATGAAAGGCTGGAATACTCATCCATTAACAGCAAAAGGAAAACTGGCTAATTAAAAGAATACTATCTGTAGGGAAGAAGAGATGACTTACACCCTTGCAATACCGGTTACCATATTCATGTACATTCCTAAATACATCAGGATACAAAGCTTCCAGCTAGAGCACAATTTCAAACAGATTATCAAAATGTAGATTCCAACAATGTCAAACGTTAATGAGGTATTACACTTAAATAGACATAAAGAAGTTACCTGCTTGAATAGTTCAATAGGTCGGGACAAAGCAGGAGTTCCACTAAGCAATATTGCATATTTAGCTTTCTGACATTGCCACACACTTTTAGTTTTTGAGTGAAAGAAAACATGACATTATTGGATAAAGAGAGATTGCTCTGCAGCTAGCAGTCTCTACGGAAACTCAACTAAATCCTTTGTACATGCCACGGACTTTATTTTTTCTTACTTTTTTTTTGTTTAAATATGTTTTTATTTTTAATTCTCTCTCTTCACATTTTATCTTTTCCTTATAAGCTTTCTATGTTCATTAAACATGAACTTACTTTAGAAGTAAGTATACCAGACCAGAAGCATGCATGTGATTGTGGCTTTCAAGAGTGAATACCTTTATAACTGGAAGAGAAGCAGTTGTCCTCTTTGCCTGAGCATTTTTCAGAAAATGTGATTCATCTGCAATCACAACCTGAATAAAAATGGTTTACAGCTAAGACTATGATGTATCAGCAATAACTGGAACCATATCTACCATGGACACAGGTACATGCTGACCCAGTCATTGCTTCAGGAAAAGCACTGATCGTACATTACATAACCCAATAATAATACAGTAATTAAAATGACAAAAGTGAATGTTACTTGGCCACTTGCCCAAACCGTTTTCAATTTTTGGAGACCATGATGGAAACCAAAAGAAAAAAATAATTTCTATAATACTTTTTATTTTTGGAAGATAATAGATTCGATAGCTGCTAGATACTCAGAAATTCACATGCAACCTGAAACTAATGATATCATGCATTGCAATCATTATCAGATAATTTTGATTTGTGTGGATAAGGAAAGTCATTTTCATTTAATGATCAAAGACTAATAGACATCATTGCTAAAAGACCCAAAAGAAGGGGGAAATAGCAAATGTTGCATACAACTCATTTTTCAAGGAACACACCTTTTAACAGCCTAGCATAATGCACTGTTGATCATCATGAGCCTTAGTCTTACAATTTACAAACATGAAGTACTTTATTAAATTTCATGTATTTCAACACTTTGATCACAATATATACATGAATTCATTCATTGTGCTCAGTGTGCCTCTGAGGAATGACCAAAAGCAAATACTGACATATGGTTAAGATCAGGACACAGGAATAGGAACCACTATGAAAGTCAGAAAAATTAAATAACTGGATGTCACTAACCTTAAAGTTGGATGCTATAAGCATATTCTGTAGCTTTGGCACCAAATCATATGAGATGATGTTGAATAGTCCATCCAGGTGAATGCTGCTTTTGGCACTTGAAGATACTATATTGAAACCTCCTCGGTTTGATCCACCACTTTGAGATAAGACAATCTACTCAAGATAATTAGTTATTATAAGAGGATTCATAATATGAAATAAGTGACATACTTCAAAGAAGGAAAACCTAAAGCAACCAATAGAATCTTCTAAAGTTTTCTATACAAACCAAAAGGGAATCAAATCAACAATAAAGAAAATTCAATAAAGGGATCACGGATAACATACAAGAATATCTGATGAAGGAATATTCAGCCATTGTTGAATCATCTAAATTAAAAAAAAAAAAAAAAAAAAAACATATATGTTACCATATGTGTTCCATAAAAGGATGAAAAATGTAGAAATACAACCCTTACTGAAGCCCACTGCAAGCGTAACGAAGATGGTGCAAGGATGAGAACAGGCCATGAGTCCGGAATGCATGCAGCTACAGCAATGGCCTGCAAAAGCCAAGAAAAATTATACACGCAACACTTTATGATACTCCAACAGAATAAATATTCCTCACTGTTCTTCCCTAAGGGAGACAGGGAAAGAGAGAAAAGGGACAAAGGAGAGAAACCAAAGCAAAAGCTTACTAATGATAAACAGGTTTCCTTCCCACCATTACCTTACTTTCCCCTTCTCCCAAACAGGCATAAAATGTCCCAAATTTCATATCCCATTTATCTAGTTTTGTGATTTCCTCTCAATAATTTATTTTTTCATTCTGAAATTCAAAAGACAACTGATTTTTTTAGAATCAATAATTAATGAGATGTCACATGAAAAAATATAAGCATCCTCAAAATATGCATTATTTTTTTTTTTTTGATAACAAAATATGCATTATTTTAAACTAATGTAGACTCTTACAAAATAGAAGCATAATTATGGTGATGTAAACATTATTTAGCCTGCCTAGTCACCAAAAGCAAAATTGAGATCTAGCCACTCATGCATAGCAAATATGTATTATTATTGAAAAGAAGTTTTTGTATATTTCATATTGAATAAATTACATGAGTGAGTATTTATACAAGAAAGAATCGCTAAGAATGACTAAGCGATGACTAATCAATCCTATCACAATCCTAATCACAATTAATTCTAATCAATCACAATCAATCCTAATCAATCCTAATTAATAGGAAATAAAAACGGAAACATGTTTGAATTCTAATTTTCTACACTCCCCCTCAAGTTGGGAGGTAAATATTGATCATTCTCAACTTGCCAATCAAGTCTTCGAATGCTGGACGGTGTAGGCCCTTGGTAAGGACATCTGCCGTTTGCTCTTTGGTTGGAACATATATCAAACGCACACTTCCATCATCTAATTTTTCTTTGATGAAGTGACGATCAACTTCCACGTGCTTTGTTCGATCATGATGCACAGGATTTTGAGCAATGCTAACAGCTACCTTGTTGTCACAATATAGTTTTATTGGTAAGGAATATGAAATCTTCAACTCTTGAAGAAGTCTTCTCAACCAGATTCCTTTACAAACTCCATGAGCTAAAGCTCGAAATTCTGCTTCAGCACTACTTCTTGCAACCACTGTTTGCTTTTTGCTTCTCCAAGTAACAAGATTTCCCCACACATAGGTGCAATAGCCTGAGGTAGATCTCCTGTCTACTGATGAGCCTGCCCAATCTGCATCAGTGTAGATTTCAATTGTCCTTTTATACCCCTTTTTAAAGAATAATCCTCTTCCTGGAGTATTCTTGAGGTATCTAAGCACCCTATAGACTGCACTAAGATGTTTCTCCTTGGGTGAGTGCATGAATTGACTAATCATACTCACCGCAAAGGCAATGTCAGGACGCGTATGAGATAAGTAGATTAGTTTACCAACCAATTGCTGATATTGTTCTTTATCCACCTCATTCCCATCTTCAATATCTAACTTGGTATTAGGTTCCACAGGTGTCTCAGCAGGTTTACACCCTAACATTCCTGTTTCCAACAAAAGATCTAGAACATATTTCTTTTGTGTTAAAGTGATGCCTGTTTTGCTCCTAGCAACTTCCATACCAAGGAAATATTTGAGAGTGCCAAGGTCTTTGAGTTCAAATTGAGCTGCTAGAAATTTCTTCAAGGTGTTCAATTCCTCAATGTCATCACCTGTAAGAATTATATCATCTACATATACAATAAGAATAGCAATTTTACCATCCTTAGAGTGTTTGTGGAAGAGAGTATGATCAGTCTGTGCTTGAATGAAGCCTCTTCTTTTGACTGCTTGTGTGAATTTGTCGAACCATTCTCTGGGAGACTGTTTCAATCCATATAGAGACTTTTTTAGTTTACACACTGATCCATTTCCCTTTTCAAAACCAGGTGGAGGATCCATATAGACTTCTTCATGTAAGTCACCATTTAGGAATGCATTCTTCACATCTAACTGTTGCAGAGGCCAATCTAGATTGGCAGCAAGAGATAAGAGAACTCGGATGGTATTGACTTTAGCAACCGGAGCAAAAGTCTCATGATAATCTATCCCGTGAGTCTGAGTGAAACCCTTTGCAACCAATCTTGCCTTGTATCTGTTGATGCTATTATCTGCATTGAATTTTATTGTAAACACCCATTTGCATCCTACTGCTTTTTTTCCTTTGGGTAGGGTCACTATCTCCCAAGTTCCATTTCTTTCTAAAGCATTCATTTCTTCAAAGACAGCATCCCTCCATTTTTTATCATTGAGAGCCTCATGTATATTTCTCGGTATCTTTGTACTATCCAACATAGTATTGAAAGCACGAAACCCTGGGGACAACTTTCCATATGAAATATGATTAGAAATAGGATGAGTAGTACAAGATCGAGTACCTTTTCTGAGAGCAATGGGCAAGTGTAGATCATTTTCACCATGACACTCAAGTATTGGGGTGCTGGAACTAGAACATGGTTCAGAATCCTGGCAGTGTAGAGGCTCTGGGTTATTCACACTTTGAGGAGGCTTTCGCTTGCTATAAACTTGTCCCCATTTTGAGGAGGCTTCTGATGGTGAGGATTCTGTAGCTCCCCCTGTTTCCAAAAGTAGAGGTAATACTGTGGCATTAATAGGTTCCCATGACTGATCTTCATCTACTCCTATAGACTCCCCCTGAAGAGAAGTCGAGGGGAAGAAAGGGTCATTCTCAGAAAAAGTGACATCCATAGAGACAAAGACCTTACGAAGAGAGGGTGAATAACACTTATAGCCACGTTGAGTAGGAGAATAACCAATAAAGACACACTGGAGAGACTTAGGATCAAGCTTAGACCGTTGATGGGAGGGAATATGGACAAATACAACACAACCAAATAACTTGAGAGGTAAGGAGGAGACACCTCGGAAGGAAGGGAAGATACAAACAAGACTAGAAAGAGGAGACTGAAATTTCAGAATGCGAGATGGCATTCGATTTATCAGATACGAGGCAGTGAGAACTGCCTCTCCCCAAAGATATTTAGGAACACTCGTGGTAAACATAAGAGCACGAGCAACTTCAAGGAGATGTCGGTTTTTTCTTTCCGCAACTCCGTTTTGTTGGGGTGTGTCAGGACACGAGCTTTGGTGAAGGATGCCATGTTGGGAAAGGTATTCTCCAAGAATAGAGTTAAAATACTCTTTGCCATTATCTGTACGAAGAATTTGTATAGCAACTTGGAATTGGGTTTGAACCATGGCATGAAATTTTTTAAACACGGATGCAGCATCGGACTTATCCTTTAGAAGATACACCCAACAAACTCGAGAATGGTCATCAATGAAGGTAATGAACCATCGAGTACCTGAAATATTTTTAACACGGGCTGGACCCCATATGTCGCTATGAATTAAGGAAAATGGGGAAGAGTCATGGTGAACTTTAGAAGGATAATGAGCACGAGTATGCTTGGCAAGTTGACAAATATCACAAGAAAACAAACTTGGACTTTTATTAATAAATAAGTTTGGCAACAACTTCTGAAGATAAATAAAATTTGGATGGCCTAGCCTACGATGCCACAACATAACATCATTACATGAATCAAAAGGAAACATAGAGTTTTTTTCTACGAAAACAGCTTCATGAGTCACATCCTCCTCAAAGTAGTAAAGTCCACCATCCTCTCTAGCACTGCCAATCATCCTCTCCGAGTCCTGTTCCTGAAAAACACAACCATGTGGAAAGAATTTAGCAAAGCAATGCAACTCAGAGGTGAGCTTGCTAATGGAAATGAGATTACAAGTCAGAGAAGGAACATAAAGAACTGATGTCAAAGTAACCAGCTCAGAAAGTTTAATGGTTCCGTGTCCTGCAATCTGGGAAAAACTGCCATCGGCGATCTTGACCCGAGAAGGTTCAGAATATGGAGTGTATGAACAAAACAAGCCAAGATTACCTGTCATATGATCAGAGGCTCCAGAATCAAGGATCCAATGATTTTGACTATCAACATGGAAAGCTGTACCTTGCTGGACCACATGACTAGTGGCCTTAGGAGGTTGAGTCAAAAGTCTCTGAAGTTGTTCAAACTGAGTCTTGCTAAGAAAGACACCATCAGAGTCAGAGGATGCATGAGGCTCATCAACCTTGTCATCAGTAGAGACCTGATATGCACGACCTTTATTTTGTCCTTTGGGCTTCCAATTTGCAGGTTTCCCGTGGATTTCCCAACATTTCTCACGGGTATGACCAATTTTATTGCAGTGGGTGCACAATGGACGACCATCCCGTTTTGATTCTCCGGAGGAACGGTCAATGGTACGGTTGGCAGCTAATGCAGACATATCATCAGACTTATCAAGCGACTCCTTTTCTCCCAGCATAACTCTCCGTCTACTGGCTTCTCGACGAACTTCAGCAAAGGCGTCAGCAAGTGAAGGTAACGGTCGCTGCCCCAATATTCGACCACGAACCTCATCAAGATCTCGGTTGAGTCCGGCAAGGAAATCATACAGTCTTTTCTTCTCCAAGTGTTTTCTAAATTGGGTATTAGCTTCCAATCCCTTAAGATCAGATGCATAATAAAGATCCAATTCCTGCCATAAATTCGTTAGTGCAGTAAAATATTCAGTAACAGTCATACCCCTTTGACGAAAGTCTCTCAACTTATTTCTCAGTTCAAAAACTTGAGAGGTATTCTCCAGATCAGAGTAATTTTGTTGAACAGCATCCCAAATTTCCTTGGCAGTATCAAAGAACAGATAGGTTTGGCCAATCTGTGGTTCCATGGAATTAGTCAGCCAAGCCATGACCAAGGAATTATTAATCTCCCAATCGTCATAATCAGGAGAATTCTCAGTAGGTTTCTTAATTTTTCCCTCAAGATAGCCCATCTTACCCTTTGCCCGGATGACCAACTTAACCGATTGAAACCATTGCAGAAAATTCTTACCGTTCAACCGGTGATTGGTGATCTGCAAACCTAAGTTGTCTCCAGAGGACTGAGAATTTGGGGCAGATGAGGAGGCGGAAGAGTGTTTTGAGGAAGCCATGAATAAAAAGAGAAGGGTTGACCGTTGATGAAAAATCAAGTTTTGTAAACTTTTGATCTGACCTCTGGAACAGGAAGGGGAGAAGCCGGGGAGAAGGTCTGTGCAAGTCGCGATGGAAAAATACGTCTGGAAGGCGACGCGTGGAGCTCACGCGCCGGAGACTGGACGCGCGTGTGACGGCGCGTGGTGGCGCGTGCAGCGGCTGACGGCGATGGGTCCAGCGGCGGTCGACTCGTCGGATCCTTCTGAGTCGAATGGTCACCTCACTTTCTTGATCGGAGGTCAGTAAACTAGGTTTCTGTGTTGGACAGATTCAAGGAGGTGTTTAGGAGGTGTTTGACGGTGATGGAAGTGTTTGGATGGTTATTTCAGATTTGAATTAGGGTAGGAACGAACCCGCTCTGATACCATATTGAAAAGAAGTTTTTGTATATTTCATATTGAATAAATTACATGAGTGAGTATTTATACAAGAAAGAATCGCTAAGAATGACTAAGCGATGACTAATCAATCCTATCACAATCCTAATCACAATTAATTCTAATCAATCATAATCAATCCTAATCAATCATAATCAATCCTAATCAATCCTAATTAATAGGAAGTAAAAACGGAAACATGTTTGAATTCTAATTTTCTACAGCAATTCCATTATCTGAGAAATAATAAATTTGTTGAATGTCGTTGGTGTATAGGCTTTTGGCTTCCTCTCATACGTCATAGCAAGTCTCAAAGGGGATAACAATATCTATAATCAATGGATTGTCAAATGATACTCAAGAGTTGAGTATCAATCTTTTTCCCAATCAGATTTTTAATTCTTGGAAATATCAGCAAACTTGGCCATGAGATGTTTCCCGTGTCCCTGACCAGTAAACCAGATCTTAACAGAGGTAGACCAAGTCTTGTAAGTAGTAGATCTGTTTAGTTTCATCATTGTAATGGATGGGATAGTATCGGAGATAGCAAGAAGTGTTTTTGATCATATTACTTAAGCCCTCTATCACATCTTAGATGTAAGAACCTGCAAAAATAAAAGAGACGAATAAAGAATAACAAGGAAGCAAGAAATCGCGCGTAAACGTCACAAAAAGTGTCTAAAAATGAGTTTTTCACTGAAATCTTCCTAATGGATGGGACCAAAAAGAATGGAGACCATATTTGGAAAGAATATGAGAAGGCAAGCAAGATAGCGGTGGTCCGGCCCAAAATGGCGGCCAGACGACTGCTCACGTGCCGAAAAAGTGGTGTTGTTGCCGGAATCTTCCACCAGTGCATGGTGAGGCATGGCTACTCGGTGACTGCGCGACTTGGACAGACGAGGTAGCCTCCTCGAGCCAGTCCTGGTCGCGAAGCTATTTGTCGCAAAACTCGCCAGAATAGTGCTTCGGCGGCGACAAATAGTGGTGAACGATGATTTCGAGGATGAACAATGGTTGACAATGTTTTTTCGACAATCTGAGGTTGAAGATAGGCGATAGTGACCAAATGAGGGTTAGGTACTAAAAGTGGGTTTCTAATACGATGCACAACAAGTATGACTTGCCAAAATGACGTACGACAAGATTTTTCTGCGGAAGCGAGGTTTCCCAGAACACAAGTTGTGCACTAACTTGAGAATATGGAAACATAAATATTGTATTGTGTATTGAACTGATACAAAAATGTATAATATATGGAAACCCTAATGGACTTAAAAGAGAACCCAAAATCTAAATCAAATTCTATTGAAATAAGAAAACAAATATTTACAGATAATATTTCTAACACATACAACATAGAGAATAAGAAAATTATTTAGGGGAAGAGAAGGCTGAAGAGGAGAAAAATTAAAGGGGAAAAAGGCCTACAAAAATAAAATAAAATAAAGGACAATAACAAAACAAAGAGAAACCTTGAATGATTTTTAAAGAGTTTTTTAATAAAATATATAAATCCCTATTACAATATGCTAAAACCCTTCCACTATTGTCCTGTTGCTAAAGTTTTATTATTAAACTTTGTTATGAACATTATCAGCATGGCATATTAAAGAGAGTTACTCATGAACTTAAATAGAAGAAGGGATTTTGAGTCGATAAAAGTTTAAAGTAATAATTTTTCAGTATTCCTGAAACAAAACTTTTAGTAGTTATTAGAAAAAACTAAAAAACTAATCAATTCAGTCGCCATTCATAAGTGAAGTTTAATAAGTATAAGAATTTACATGCACTATAATTTATAAAGATGAAAAAATATTTCTCTAGTAATTATAGATAAATTATCTGTATTTACTCTCAAAATGATATATTTTTTTTATTGAAAGATTAAAATTATAATGATAAAGATTATATTAACCTTGAAATAAATTAAAACTATAAAAATATCTTGAATTTCGCTTCAAACAATATCATTTTGAGTTGAATTTAAATAATTTATCTGTATTTACTGTAAAAAAACATACCCATAATATTTATGTTATTATATTAAAATCCTATGCACAAATTCCGTGTTAAGAGTATATTAATAATATTTTTTAAGGCCAATTAGTTTCTTTTTGTCGTTGGGGAAGAAACTAATTGCCTCATGCATACACATTAAAAACTGTGTCAATGTTTTTTTTTTAACACAATTTTTTTTTTCTATCAACAGGATATCCAAAGTTTTTTGTATAACAGGAAAGACTTAAAGCCATTTTTTTTTTTAAATTATTCAATGATACTTTAGTCATTTAAATCTCATTTGTTTGAAAAATATTAAACCAATTTAATAATACTCATAATGCTTCTGTTTTTATCTTACCTTTTTTAGGTTCGCGTGACTTTTTCGTTAAACGTTGAATTCTACAATTGCGACTATTTGAAATTTTTTCTCAAAAGCTAACATACCCGGCCGTTCCAATTTTTTTTTAATACAAAGACGAAATTGTTATGTTTTTTCAAATAAATTATTTAAATGTTACGTTTATTAAAAAATTAATAAAATATCGCGGATCTACTCACACGACACGGTCAAACAAATATGATCAAGTAACCTAACTGTATATAGTATATACGGACTGTTTGTCACACATGCAAAAAACTTATAGTGGCAAAAAATAAAAAAAGAATATTACTGTTTTAATAAATAATTATGAATATATAATTATTTTAAAATTATTTAAAAATTTATTGCAATCATTCGTGTCCAAATTGATATGCAGTTTTTAAAAAAGGTTTTTGAAAAAATAATAATATAATATAATGTGATCCCATTTAAACAAAAATTAACATGTGATTTTTTTGGCTCGGAAGTCCAAATCAATTTTTTTTATTCCACATAATTTTTTGATATCTACGCACTAAAAGATTTTCGAAGAATTATTTGTTAATGTTGATAAGTAAAAAATTAAATAACATTATTCACAAAGATAAAATATGCCAAAAAGGCATCCAATTACAGATTTTTCATGGGACTCCTAAATTCTTCCGGTGGACTTTATGCTCTGAAACATGATAAGAGGGGATTTGAGGTGCTATATATATTTGTAATAATGCATTCTTCGGTGTTTATAATAGTATAATTCACCTCAAACCCTCTTATTAAAGCATTTTTTAAAGCAGATTACCAAAAAAAGAAGAAGCATTTTTTTTTTTTTTGGAAACTGATCCTGATTACCTCTTTGAGGCGAATCAGAACCCCCGGTATTCCCACGAGTTTCGACTCTTTGAGCCGCCTATATGACTAATCCAGAGTTCGGGTGCGAGTCCAAGGATTACCAAAAAAAGAAGAAGCATTTTTTAATGCAACTTAAAGAACATTATATTCTCACTAATCTCTCTTGCATTTTTATATTGTGCTTTACTCATAATATCATACACTTTTTTTTTTCAAACACTCGATAGAAAGTATATATTTTACTATGACATTAAGTATCCTTATTTAAAGATGGACTAATCCACTTTAGTGCCATTTTTAATTTCAGACCACGAATTACAAGATAAAGTCTCAATTCACAGTGATAAGAATATAATCCATAGAATAGGGATACAGAGGTTCTAGTAAGCAAGAGATTGCGTTTGGTGTTGATTCAGAAAGAACTATGAGGCTTCTCGATTTAAACGCTCTTATAGTATCATTGTTGCAAATTCAAAGTGTGTCTGTGAGAGATAAAATATGCCAAATGAGATGTCATTGCGTAGATATTGAAAAGTTATGTGGAATCAATTTTTTTTACCTGATTCAGATATTGGAGTTAAAAGTTATGACCTTCCGAAATTTTATGATTAAATTATTAATTTTTTGTGCCACGTGTCAATACTATAGGACTCACGCCTAATTTGGGCGGTAATGCCTCATGAGTCACGCCTAACTTAGGGGGTGTATTGGATTGGAATTTCAAAGGATTTTAATGGATTATTTTTGGACAAAAAAATTCATTGGTATTCGATTAGGATTTTAATTGATTGAAAAAAAGTCACGTGGTATTCAATTGAGATTTTAAAAGATTATTTTATAGTCCGTCCAAACCCGTTGGTATTCAATCAAGATTTTAAACAATGAAAAAATAATCTTGTGGTATTCAAAAATCTAACGATTTTAATGGATTTTCTATTGGCGTGGATTTCCTGAGACTTTTTAATAAGAAATATAAATAGGATGCGTCTCTCACAATCTTATCATAACCATAGGATTTCTTGAGATTTCTCTATTGTAGTTTTTTATTCTTCCTTTGACAGGTTGACCCGCTCGAAATCGGTTTCCGCCAGGGGAGCTTCGTTAAAACTTAAAAAAAGCATATTTTTGAGCGATTTTCTTCACAAAACAACCCAAAACAATAAATGAACGAGATTTTAAAATAATCTATCTCAAAAATAACATATTTTTAAGCCATTTTTAAGAAATTTTGGAAGTTTAGAAAGTGATTTTTCAAGCTACGGGTCACAGTTTTTCTTGTAACAAAAATGTGTGTTTTATGTATTAAAAACAACTTAAAACAGTGAAAAAATAGTATGGAAACCAAAACTCTCAATCCAATTTCCATTTTACATCAATGAAACACTATCAGTTTAAAAAAAGATTAAAACTTTCATAATATGAACCATATATTTCGTAACAATACATTCATGAATGAAATTTCTTCACTATAGAAAACGATTTCAAACAATTTTTGTGTCCATAGATAACTAAAACTTGTTTTTCATAAGCCCCAAAGAAATTTAAGGTTTTAATGTATAAAAAATTTGAGAAATTTTCTAAACTTTCATGTAATAAAATTCAATAATTCAGATTCGAAATTTTTTTAGAATATTCAATGAAAATATGCATATGATATATGGTTAGAAAACTCTCATAGCGTAGAACAAAAACCCTAAGGTTTTTAAGATCAAATGCAAAAAATTTCAAACAAAATTTTATCAGGAACTTTAGGTTCTATATGCAAATTTAGAATTATTTTAATAATTAAAAAAAATTGAGTCTTATAATCATATATTCATAACTTTGATAACAAATGAAGAAGATAATTTTTAATCTATTGGTCAAACTCAAGAGCAGAAACGAGAAAATGTTAATGCATGGAGGACTAGTATAACTTTAGATATGTGAAAAGCTGTTGTTTAGTAATTTTGAATGTTTGTTACAAATTATATTAGGTTTTACTTTTTTTTATTAATTTAATTGCATTTCTTTGTTACTTTTTTTTTGGATTGACTCTTGTAATTTTGAACGTTTGTTAAAAATTCATATGATTATTTAAAATCTTATAAAATCATATTGTCCTTTCAAATATTATAAACTCTATTAAACTCCTTTAAAATCAAATCTTATGAAATCTTGATTATAAAAAAAGTCTTTAAAGTCTCTCCAATTCTAAATAGTATTTCAAAATCTATAAGAATTTTTTTATCTCAAAAAGTCTTTTAAAATGCTAATCCAATACACCCCCTTAGGCTTGTATGATTATGCCCAATTTGGACGTGAATGAGTGCAATAGATTCATAAATAGTTTCAAAATAGCTATATATTCGTAATTATTTATTAAAATAATAATATTTTAATTTTTTTGACCCAAAATAGTTGTTGATTTTTTATGGAAGGTTCTCACGCGACGCATGGTAAACTTGATGGAATAGTAACCAAGGTGCCATAATTTTTTATTCAAACACCACGCAGATAGTATTTTTTGACTTAATTGCCACGCATCGAAGTTCTTTCTAGTAGTAAACTTGGTTAGCTTATGATTTCGTGACATGTGACACATTTTCGCAGAAAAAATTGACTGGACCAAGTTCGCTACCACCGGTAGCGAGTGAACTTGGTACCCTATATGCTAATGGGAACGTGCCACGTGGCCTAACCAAGTTCGCTACCAGTCGTAGCGAACTTCGACTCGTGATAGTCTGATAAAAATATTGTTCCTGTGGCATTTAAATAAAAAATTATAAAAAATATGACACTTTAGTTATTGTTCCAAACTAGACCTCTTAAAACTAACAGTGGAATCTATAACGTAACATTTTAACAATTTTTTTTAAATGTGACATTTAAATAATTTATTTGAAAAAATATACATATTTTAATGGAAAATGATAAAAAGTAAGAATCAATGTCCATGAAACATGCATAAAAACATTTCAAAATCTTTTGAACTTAATACAGCCATTGTTAGCACATATAGGGGCCTAAACACCGAGGTTATCAATAAGGTCAATGTTGTTAAAATTGAGATTTTAAGTAAAATTAAAAGGGGACTAAAAAATCGTAAATCGTAAAATCATAACGCAAAAAATCGTAAAAAATCATAAAAACGTAAAAACGTTTGGAATATTGGTAAAATTGTTTTGATGAAAAAAAATCTAAAAAACGTAAGATCGTCGTGATAAATCGAGATTTTAACAACTATGAACAAGGCGGATTAAGTAATTCCAACTAGGAAAAAATATGTATCATTCTAAAAGATATAAAATTATATCATTTTAAGTGAGAGAAGAAGATAAATCACGGGAGAGAGCGAGAGAAAAAAGTTTTAAAGATGTGAAGTGTATCATTTAAAATGACACACCTTTTTTCCTACATTTAAATCCAAAATTTTAAGTAACTAAACACATTTTATGTAACTCATTTCTAATTGATGTGAAATTATCTTTATACTTTTTTTAAGTTCTCTAACAGCTCATTAATTATTCAAGGAGTAGCAACAAAACTCTTTTCATTAAAATTTTAGGGAAAAATATTTGTCATTTAAAGAATATAAAGTTGTGTCATTTTAAGTGAGAAAAAAAGATAGATCATGAGAGAAAGAGAGTGGACAAAAATAAAAATAAAGGTATAAGTCTCACTTATTTGTGAGAGTGAAATGACACAAATTATATCATTTTAAAAAATAAACACTTTACCCAAAATTTTAATACAACTATAAATAAACTTGAACTCACACCACTTATTAAAGCTATAACAACCTATACAAGTTAATTCATGTGCTTGATACTAAGAATTGAATTTCGAACGTCTATCATTATCTATATTCATTTATTTTAATCTACACTTGCCACTTGCCAGTGTTCTTTATTAGTAGCTATGTGACATTGAGATGGGAAACCATACTTATTAAAATCGGAACGATGCGGCCGGGTCAACCCTGGAACCAGTAAATCGGTCATATAATCGGTTTGATTGAAGCAACGGACAGGCCATGCATCAGAACCGGTGCGACCCGGTCCGATTCGGCCGATTTTCATAAAATCGGTGACCTGGTCGGTTAACTGGTGACCCGGCCCGGTTCCAAAAAAAAATAAATCCAAATTTTTATTTTTTTCAAAAAAAATCATAATATATTTGAATATTTTTTTCTTATTGACTTACATATGTTATGTACTTACAACACTAATATTATCTCAATTATGTACTATGCATAAAAATTTGAATTAATTTATAGTTAGAAATGTCGTTTTATGAACCTAAAGTCTAGTATCACGATCATTATAATTTTGTTTGATTTTTTATTTGATAATAATATGTGATTTATTATTTTTTGTATTAAAATATTTGAAATATTTATTAATTTTTTTAGATACTTGAGTATGTTATAATTTTTTAATATAAATTATAAAATTGCATATAATTACCGGGTCTTGCGGTTGAACCAGAAACCCACTGGTTGAACCAGTGACCCAGTACTTCGACCGGGTTAATGACCGGGCCGGTTTTAATAACATTGTGGGACACGCGATACGATATGATATGACACTTCACATGTTAATTTTAAAAAAAATTAATTTTCGATAGTTAGGATACGTTTTGATATTATATATTATTTTTAATTTATGTAGTATTTATTATATTTAATATTCAATAATTTAAAAAAAAATAAAGCTAAATTTATAATACTCATCAATTTTGCAAAGGAACATAAGATATTCCAAATGTTTATATTAAACTCAATTGTAATTCAACGAATCTAATAGTTAGAATTCAAAATGAAACACAATGTAATCTTTGAACCTTTTTTTAATATTTACAACGAGTATTAGAGTATCAAGAAGTGTCAGAGTGTCAAAAAATATAAGACACGATACTTAAAATATTTTGAAATATTGTGGTTCATAGACTACTAGGATAACAAGTCAACATACCACTCCACGGCTCCCGAAACCATAGCCTTCGAATTGTGGTCTGAAAGGACATGCCTTCACTCTTATCCGTAGGGAAATATTAATGTCATGTCACATAAGACAACAAATCTCTTTTACACACTAAAAAAGATACGAGTTTCATTTTAATTTTTTTTTCTTTTTTTCTATGCAATGGGACCCACATGAAATTATGAGTGGAACATGAGATAAATATCTATTGTTGCAAGATAAAATATAATCCCATAATTAAAAACAAAAACCGTCACCTTACTCTTCTATTATTAAACGCTTTAATATTATTTCCCAACCCGCGTAACAAAACCAGCGTCACCCGAAAATGTGGTCGATTAAAATCACCCTCTAGCTCCAAATGCAAGTCTGCAAAATCTTTCGTTCCTGATACTTGATCACCGCTTTCTTCAACGTGGCTTCATGATAAAAATGAAGGCTGCGACAAATTGCGCTCATTCTGGACACTTGGTTTGTAAGTTTTCTCATGTATCTGCTGTTGGCTTCATTATGTACTAACAGATATGCTTCAATATTCAACTGACATGCTTTTAATGGGATGCTTTGATGTTGCAGATTCTAAAACTGAAATATCTGATGTTCCATTGCTGTCTTGCTCCGAGGTCTAATATTTTCTTTTGCCTTCAACATTTTACATTTCGCATTGACAATTTTGATTAGCTCCATAGTCCAAGGTTGCTAATGGTTTCTTTCATTTTTTTTTTCATTTATAAGGCCATTGAAAAGCTAAAATCATTCAGAGAAAAGCTAAAGGGGAAGCAGCAATATCTTGCCATGTATTCTAGCATTTTTTGTGGGATAACAACAGACCCAGCTGCTATGGTTATCCCCATGGATGACCACATGGTCCATAGAGGCCATGGTGTCTTTGATACTACAGCAATAATGGACGGGTTAGTGATTTCCTCCTCATAACAAAGACTATTTTTTTATTCTGGAGTGAACATGAGAAGTTCAGTTTGATCCCATTTTGAAGTTAAAAGAGGATCTCTCATTTTTTTTTTTTTTTATGTAGATTTCACATAGTGAGTCTGTTGATCTACTATATATGCCATTAATTAGTTCTGAAATATGACATATTCTTGAATCCAATCTTGCACATAAGAATATATGGTTTAGGTCCTAACTCCTAAGCACATACTGGTTAATTTTTCAAGTTAACAAAAACTAACTCCATTGTGCACATCCATCCCCACGCCCCCGAGAAGGGACGAAGAATTATTACTAAATAAACAAGGTGTTGGATATAAAACCCCCAAGAATTACTACTTAACAAAGATGTTACATATAAAACCCCCCAACTATCCCAAATGCTTCAGGGGATCCCTTGGGCGTGGGAAAGAATTACCAAGTGGTCAAGATAGTTTTATCCTTGACACCCCTAAGCTTACCCTCCCTCACCATGTCAATGAAAAATTGAAAATCTAACTCAAAAGTTGAACTGGTTAGATGAAGGGTCATTAATGATTTGTGTACTCATCAAAGTTATGAAATACGCTTATTTATGACATACTATAAAGTCTCTTATTTATCTATGTTCTTTTCCTGTCTACTTTTTAAGCAGTCAAGTGATGAATTTTATGCATTATAGATACCTCTACGATCTAGATCAACACCTTGATCGCTTTCTAAGGTCAGCATCCATGGCTAAAATAAATCCTCCATTTGATCGTGGAAGCATACGAAGAATACTCATACAAACTGTAAGTGCTTCCAAGTGTAGAAATGGATCGCTAAGATATTGGCTCTCAGCAGGACCTGGAGATTTTGAGCTATCTAGCTGCCACCAATCGGCTCTTTATGCAATTGTAATACAGGATCTGTCACTGCTTAATATCAGAGGAGTTAAAGTGGTGACTTCATCTGTTCCCATTAAACCTCCCCAGTTTGCAGCCATTAAAAGTGTGAATTACCTTCCAAATGTGCTCTCAAAGATGGAAGCTGAAGAAGTTGGTGCTTTTGCAGGCATTTGGCTTGATAGTGATGGGTTTGTTGCTGAAGGGCCTAGTATGAACTTGGCTTTTGTCAGTGAAGAGAATGAACTTATAATGCCTCAATGTGACAAAATTCTAAGTGGATGCACAGCCAAGAGAGTTTTAACCCTTGCTGAGTGTTTGGTGAGGGAGGGTAAGCTTCAGGGGATAAGGATGAAAAACGTGACCGTGAAAGAAGGGAAGAAAGCAAATGAAATGATGCTTCTTGGCAGTGGAATTCTTGTTCGCCCTGTAGTGCAGTGGGATGAGCAGATCATTGGAGATGGTTAGTACTTACTTAGATTAATATATACATTCTAAGCATTTCAATTTGTTATATGTGGATCAATATGTGATATATAAGACTTGTTTTGACTAAATGAATAGGCGCAGCTTATAATAAGCTTGGATGTACGATGTTCTTTCTGTGGCTTGTTGTTGTGGTTCTTAAAAAACTATCATAATAAAGCATATATACTTGCCTGTTAATATCTTTAAACCAGATGTTTTTCTTTTTACTGCTGGTTTTGTTAGCTACTGATAATAATGGTAAGTGCAGGATTTTGCTTTCTATGGAAGTGATAACTTCAAGGAAGCATGGACCCTTTCCCTGCTAGTTTAAGGGACCACCTGTCAATTGTCCTTATTTGGGGTCGTGTTGATAGTTTGATCATGCTACAAAATCCTCTTGCAGTGTTGTTATTTTGGTTACTGTCATTAAAGGTTGTATTGTATCTGCAACAAATTTTATACATGCGGTTCTTAGTCATTTGAGGCTAAAACTTTTACCAATAATACTCTTGTTTTATTGTTTGGTTGTGGCCTTTAGACATGTCATATATTAATCATTGTTAAATTTGACGTTGCTTATGCTTTTCATAATTTGAGTTTTTTTTTTTTTTTTTTCATTGTGCATTTCTTGTGGTGTATAGACATTAGTAGATTGAATATTCTTCCCTTTCTACGAGTTGATTTGATTTTGTTATTCATTTCTTGTAGGCAATGAAGGACCTATAACCCAGGCTCTCTTGAATCTAATTGTTGAGGACATGAAATCCGCCCTTCCAACTATTGGCATACCTGTTCCTTATTGAGGAAAAATTTCTTTCAATATATCTTATGATGGAGCTCCAAACATATAAATTTGGGCATGGGTATGATCTTTGAAGACCGTGCCAGTAACTGCTTCTCATTGGTTGTACAGTTAATAATATTGAAATATATATATATTTTTATGGTTACAAGTAATATTGAAATATCTTAATTCCAAAGAGGTTATCAAACCAATGCCCTTCCGTTGTCTCATTCAGTTACTATATATGACAAAGCGCGCAATTTGTAAATCAACAAAAAAAAATCCCTAACAATTCAAGTGGCGGCGTCCTTTCCTTTTGCCGGCTGGTTATCTTCATGCGTGGACGGCAAAATGACGATGGCAATAGCGACATGGTGGAGCCTCCAATGCAACTATTACAGAGACTGAAATTTTTATTGACGGGGTCATAAATTTGGCAATTGTTTTATGAAGTATTGATATTTGAAGTATTGATATTTTAAGCATTTTTTATCATTACAAGTTATCTACACACTCTAAGGTAAATTTATCTAAATTATTTAAAAAAATATTATAATAAGATTGAAATATTATATATTATAACATGTTTACTTTTATATACCTTATTTTTTTTGTGCACTTGATCTGAATTTCTCGTGTAGTTTCTGTGGATCAGTTTTTTTGGTGGCTCTTTTTTTTTTGGGATCAGTTTAGCGTATATAACAAGGGAAATAATACTCTCATACTACGTGAGAGTAACATCTTTTCCTACACAAATTTATTTTCTGTGCCAATTAGTTTTTTTTTTTTTAATATAAAAGATGAGACCCACATTTAACTTCTTTCTACTTTTTTTCTCTCCTACTATCCTACAACATAAGAAAACTTTAACCCATATAACAATTACCACATGCAAAAGGCATTAAATTTTATTGGATAAAACAATTTTGACGAGTTAAAATTTTAATATAATCATACCAGTACAAAAGTTTCCTGCTTCATTTTAATCAAAACAAGCAGAGAATATACTCTTGGCTGTGGTCGATGGATATTACCTATGTCATTTTACTTTGAAAAAGGTGATAGTATTTGTTTTCTTCCCACTTCTTAATCCTGACTGTTGGCTTAATCATACAGTATTTTTTTTTTTGATAAAGTTTTATTATTTATTTTTTAATATAGCCTTTATTGTTATTTCAAATTTAGCAGTTTTTTTTTGAATAACAATTTTAGCAGTTATTTCAATCTGACAAGGCATATTTCTGATGCATTATTGAGTAGTAGGTAACAATAATTTACATGATTATAAAAAAGCAAATTTCATCATCACTCTATTTTTCTATAATTGATGTGGTACTTAGATGATTCTTTAGCTCTGGAAAAGCACCATCTTCTCCCTTCTAAACTTTTAATTTAAATAAAAACAACTCTATTGTCATATTTTTATTTTTTTTTGATTGCCGTTAGAATTGCTATCTTTTTTTAGAAACTTTATTCCTAACATTGAAAGATTAATTTTTGGAATAAACCAAAATTTATCCGAATAATTTTTTTTTCATAAATATCAAAATTTAGATCACATACTCAGTCTGATTCCTTTTAGATTCTCTTATTGAGTCCACATCTGACCCAATTTATTGAGTCTTACTTCATTCGAACGAATAACAACTTGATAAGATCCCTCAAATCATGGGAAGATTCTCAAATTAGCTCCTACAATCATGATAATGGTAATCTCTGTGATGTCTACGTAAATAGAGGAACCACTCTCCACATTCACATCTTTTAAATTGTGATCTCTGCTTCACCTTAGTCTCAAGATTCAGCCATTGTTGATCAAATCAAGCTCCGACCATTCCAGGTAAGAACATTTTTGTAAATTAGATTTATTTTATATCTCAAAATTTTAAATCAATTTTTATTTAAGCTTGGGAACATAAGATTTAGTGTTTGTCGTTTTAAATAACATAACTTTGTGTCATTTAAAATGATAAATATTTTTTTCCATAATATGCAACCAAGTCTTGTAATAGGTTTATTTTATAATTTTTAATTATGCATTGATTGATAATTGAAAAAAAAATAAAAAAATTTAACAAGTGTTTGATTATTATTTAAAAAAGAAAAGAAAAGATTAGTTGATATATTTTTACTGAACGTCTGAAGGAGGAAGCTATTATTATATGGAGCATGAAAATGCACCCCTTTGATTAAACTTGGTCGGCGGCGCTGGATGAGGGCGAAGCACACCTCAACACCAACACGTGCATTGTTATTATTGGTCTTCGATTTTTTTCTCAATTCCAATTCTGCCCCTACCTTTCCTCAACGGAATTCAGCAGCGTTGGAGGAATAGGGAGAGAGAGAGAGAGAGAGAGACAGGGGCGGTTACTTATATCCGTGTGGTATCGCCGGAATTGTTCTTCGATCGCACCGGAAAAGTATCGATCCTCTCGTCGCCGGAGAGCAGCGATGGTGAACGCCTTGGTGGAACGTGCCACGAGCGACATGCTCATAGGCCCTGATTGGGCCTTGAACCTCGAGATCTGTGACATACTCAATCGTGACCCTGGGTAAGCCTAGAATCGGATTTTCGCTTCCTTTTCCTACCTATTGAGAACACTGTTTTTTATGCTCAATTTTATTCTTCTTCGTTGTGTTTTGATCGAATAGTACTTTTTTTTATATATATATATTTTATGGCAGAATTATAAACAAAAATGATTGAGATTACTTTGATTTTCTGTTTTGAATGAATTCTGATGGTCAAATTATAGTGTGGAATTAGTGTCGATGAGTGAAGATTGCTCTTTCCTACTATTTCTCTGATAGCCTAGTTATGGAGTGGAGTTATAGAGTGGAATTAGTGTTGAAGTTTGGTCTTTCCTACTATTTCTCTTTTGCACTTATTTGTTTCATGATCATGATGGTTGTGATTTCACTTTTGCATTGTCTAAACACCAATGGAACAGCAAAAACTTGGGATAAGAAATTTTGGATTCCAGCCAGAGGTTGGACCTGGGCATTTACTTTTTGACTTGGTGATTGAGATTGTTTTTATCCAAAAATTATTCTTAGGATTGTGTGCTATTGTTCCATAGATTAATTTGATCAAGGGAAAATAGATAATTATTATGAATTCTGCAAATTTGTGTGATGTACTTGCTCCTGCATATGCTGCGTGATGTCTAATTTGCTTCTTGTCAATCAGTTGACAGTTCCCTCCTATAGGACATTATAAACCTTCTAGAAACTACAAAACTAGTAGTTTCGTCTTTCTTCCCATTCGTTTCAACATTAGTATCATTTATATCCCAAATTAGTTCGGGTTCGCAGTTAATGAACCCAAATAAAAAGAAAGAAAAAGTTTATGTTTCAAAATTTGGAAATCGTATATCTGAATATAATATTTATTATGTTTTTACTTTGATTATGAGTTATTTTTATCTTCTGCTAATGGGTTAAAAGGGTAGCATATCTCAATTTATACATATTTATGTTTCTATACACTTCTGAGTCTATACAGTTTGGAGCTGAAATTTTCTTTTTCTTTTTATGGATATCAATGTTTAACTGGATTTTTATGTATAATTTTTTAGTTTGCTTCTTGGTTTAAGAACTCAGTTTGGTTATGATTTATCAGGCAAGCAAAGGATGTTGTTAAAGGTATAAAGAAGCGGATTGGAAGTAAAAATTCAAAAGTTCAACTTCTTGCTCTAACTGTAAGCTCAGATACTTTATTATATACTTTTTCAACTCAGATCTTAACACTGTCCAAGCTGCTTTTGGATTTATGCATCTTTTCTTGATTTACTTTTTCAGATTACATTTTGACCTCATTCTTCTACTCATCCGTTTGATGTTTATCTCTCTTTGTCTGAAATGGACATTTTTTTAAAACAACCATAAGCAGAGAGAGCAGACAATTAAAACCCTGTTAAACTTAGTATAGAAGGAAACTTTCAACTAGTTGGATTCCTTGGATCCACATTTTTCATGTTGAATTGATAAATAACTGGTGGAAGCTTTTGTTATCTATTGACTATTGGGAATGATACAATGGAATTTTACGTAGTTCACTCTTTTGATGTTTACTTATAGAATGAAGAATTCTCAAAGTTCAAATAACATTGTTCTATATCTTACGTATGTTGTTTTCATCTTGGAAAGAAAGAGTTAGTATTAACTTCAGGATATGTCTTTATGGGATTGGATTTTACTAATCTGAAAGGCATCCTCTTAATAGGCGAGTTCTCTGTGTCACACATTCTTCTTCACTCACAAACTCCAATGTCCTTTTTACTGTCATTTTCTAATGATGGGTTAATGATGTATGATAATTCCCTAGGGTTAAATTTGTAGGACTTGAGAAAAATAGGGAGAGAAAAGGATGGGAAAGGATTTGAAACACATCCAAGGAAGAATGTCTTTTGGTAAGAAACCAGAGAAAGTAGAAGAAAAATTAAGAAAAGTCTGAACATCCCCCTTCATTAACCCCATATAGCATAAAAACCCTAATTTATAATTGAAGAAAAGAAGAAGTGGAAGAAGTATTTTATCTGAATAATACTTTCTTGATTCATTGAGAGACCTAATGGGTCCTTTTTATATTGAGTACATCCAACTACCTCAACTACTTTAATAAATATACAACCACCAACTACATCAATAAATATACAACTACCAACTAAATATACAACTACCAACTACATCAATAAATACTATCTAGAATATTCTACATATTCTACACTCCCCCTCAAGTTGGGAGATATATATTGATCATTCCCAACTTGCTGATCAAATTCTCAAAGGTCGGCTTAAGTAATCCTTTGGTGAGGATATCCGCCGTCTGTTCCTTGGTAGGTATATATGTCAAGCATACACTACCGTCTTCTAATTTCTCTTTGATAAAGTGACGATCAACTTCCACATGTTTTGTTCTGTCATGATGAACAGGATTTTGAGCAATGCTGACAGCAACCTTATTATCACAATATAATCTGATAGGTAGGGAATAAGAGATCTTCAACTCCTCCAGAAGCCTTTGTAACCAAATTCCTTCACAAATACCATGGGCTAGAGCCCGAAATTCCGCTTCTGCACTGCTTCTTGCAACAACAGTTTGTTTCTTACTTCTCCAGGTCACAAGGTTTCCCCATACATAAGTACAATATCCTGAAGTAGATCTTCGGTCCATTGCAGAGCCAGCCCAGTCTGCATCTGTATAGATTTCAATCATCCTTTTGTGCCCCTTTTTAAAGAAAATTCCTCGACCAGGGGTATTTTTGTGGTATTTGAGAATTCTATAAACAGCACTAAGGTGTTTTTCCTTAGGAGAATGCATGAATTGACTAACCATGCTCACAACAAAAGCAATATCAGGACGAGTGTGAGACAAATAGATTAATTTTCCCACTAGTCTCTGGTACTGCTCCCTATCAACATCTTCCCCGTCCTCAACTCCCATCTTGATATTAGCTTCAATTGGAGTCTCTGCCGGCTTGCACCCAAGCATACCTGTTTCTTGCAACAGGTCTAGAATGTATTTTTTCTGAGTTAAAGAAATTCCTTCCTTACTCCGAGCAATTTCCATGCCAAGGAAATATTTGAGAGATCCAAGATCTTTTAGTTCAAACTGGTCAGCTAAATATTTTTTTAAAGAAGTTATCTCCTCGCTATCATTACCAGTGACAATTATGTCATCAACATAAACGATCAGAATAGCAATTCTTCCTTTGTCGGAGTGTTTAAAAAATAAAGTGTGATCAGTCTGAGCTTGGGTGAACCCTCTTCCCTTAACAGCTTGAGTAAATTTCCCAAACCATTCTCTGGGAGATTGTTTAAGTCCATAGAGAGACTTCTGCAACTTGCACACAGAACCATCCCCTTTTTCAAAACCAGGAGGTGGATCCATGTAAACTTCCTCATGGAGATCACCATTCAAGAAGGCATTCTTAACATCTAACTGTTGCAATGGCCAATCAAGGTTGGCGGCAAGAGATAGCAGAACGCGGATAGTGTTAAGTTTGGCAACAGGAGCAAATGTCTCCTGATAATCTATCCCATGAGTCTGAGTAAATCCCTTAGCAACTAATCTGGCCTTATACCTATTGATGCTATTGTCTGCATTGAATTTTATTGTGAACACCCACTTGCAACCAACAGTTTTCTTTCCTTTAGGTAATGTCACAAACTCCCATGTTCCATTTTTTGTAAGAGCATCCATTTCTTCTAATACTGCATTCCTCCATTTTGGGTCATCAAGTGCTTCTTGGATATTTTTGGGTATCCTGGTACTATCTAACATAGTGTTGAAAGCACGAAAACCTGGAGACAACTTTTCATATGAGATATAATGGGAAATAGGATGAGCAGTGCAAGATCTAGTACCTTTCCGAAGAGCAATAGGCATATCAACGTTGGGTGTACTAGTACATTCAAGTGGGTTGCTGGAACAAGGACTCGAGTCAGGATCTTGGCAGTCTAGAGTATCTTCATGTGTTTTGCGCCTGCTGTAAAATTTTTCCCATTTACCAGGAGGATCACAAGGAGGATCATTAGATTCAGGTATAGTTGCTCCCCCTGTTTCCTTCCCAATAACTCCACCTGTTTCCAAAGGCCAAGGTAAGACAACAACATCATTTGGTTTCCCAGGCTTATCTTCATCCATACCAATACCAATAGACTCCTCCTGAAGAGAAGTCGGGGAAAAAAAGGATTGTGTCTCATAAAAGGTAACATCCATGGAAACAAAAACCTTACGGAGAGAAGGTGAGTAACACTTATAACCTTTTTGATTAGGGGAATATCCTATGAAGACACATCTGATGGATTTAGGGTCAAGTTTGGACCTTTGATGTGGAGGAATATGCACAAAAACCACACAACCAAATATTTTGGGAGGAAGAGAAGAAAGAGCACTGAAAGAGGGAAAAGATTTAGTAAGACAGGATAAAGGAGAATGAAAATTTAGTACTCGAGAAGGCATCCGATTAATGAGATAACAGGCTGTCAAGACGGCTTCCCACCACAGATATTTAGGGACATGCACCGTGAATAAAAGAGCTCGAGCAACTTCAATTAGATGTCTATTTTTCCTTTCAGCCACCCCATTTTGTTGAGGGGTGTTAGGACAAGAACTTTGATGAATAATTCCATGCTGGTTTAGGTAATCTCTAATAGAATTCTTGAGAGACACCATTGATGAGAGAGAGAGAGAGATTATTTGGATCTGAATCTTTATTATGAAGATCACACCTTACAAAATGCTACACTCTATTAATATATAGAGTGTGAGAATGCTGACTCAGCAAGTGAGTCAGTTCTAACAAACAAACCGTATAACAGAAAGCTAAAACAGAAAGGGAGATGAGGATCAGATATATGCATGTGTACAATAGCAGAAAGTAAACCACTACTTATCTAATACACCCCCGCAAACTCAGGGATCTTGAGGCAGGGAATCAAGAACCCTGAGTTTGGTTCTTAACTCAGCAAAACGTCCAGGGGAAAGAGCCTTAGTCAGAGTATCTGCCAGTTGATCTGAAGCTGGAATGTGCGAGACAACAAGCTCACGAGCAAGCACACGTTCTCGAACAAAGAAGATATCCAATTCCATATGCTTAGTTCGAGCATGCAAAACAGGATTATGAGAGAGGGCAACAGTGCTCAAGTTATCACAGAAAATGCGTGGAGTAACATAGGGAACCTGTAACTCACGAAGGAGGGATTGAACCCACAAAATTTAAGCACAAGTAAGAGCTAAACTTCGATACTCAGCTTCAGTTGTTGAGCGTGCTACCAAGGTTTGTTTCTTGGACCACCAAGAAATGAGGTTAGGACCCAAGAAGAGAGCAGCACCAGATGTAGACCTCCTATCATCAGGGTCACTAGCCCAGTCAGCATCACAAAATGCTGTAATAGAGAGAGGATGTTGAGGAACAGCCCTTTGAAGCACAAGACCATATGTAACAGTTCCTTTTAAATATCTGAGAATTCTTTTAACTATTTTCCAATGATCATCTAGTGGCTGCCCCATGAATTGGCAGACCTTATTGACCGCATAGCTGATTTCTGGACGGGTTATGGTGGCATATTGAAGTGCACCCACAATCGACCTGTAGAGATGAGGATCAGAGAAATAATTAGAGCCAAATCGTGTGAGCTTACAGCTAGTGGGCATGGGAGAGGAGATGCCTTTTGCATCAAACATGGCAGCTCGAGTAAGTAAATCTCGAATGTATTTGCCTTGTGACAGAATCAAACCACCAGAACCATGAGGCTTTACTTCAATTCCAAGAAAGAAATCCAAGGTGCCAAGGTCTTTGAGAGCAAATTGAGAATGAAGCTGAGTAATCAAAAATTGAATGTAGGCAGCATCAGTACCAGTGACTATTATGTCATCCACATACACAAGGATATAAGTGCAGCGAGAAGAAGTCTTGGAGATGAATAAGGAAGGGTCACAGCAGCTGGACTTGAAGCCAAACAGCATCAAAGCACCTTTCAATTTATCAAACCATGCTCTAGGGGCTTGCTTAAGCCCATACAAAGCCTTGTTGAGCTTGCACACAAGGTTCTTATCTGAATTCTCAAAACCAGGGGGCTGACTCATGTACACATCCTCTAGCAAATCACCATTGAGGAAGGCATTATTGATATCAAGTTGCCTAAGTGACCAAGAGTGAGTAAGTGCAAGAGTAAGCATGATCCGAATGGTAACAGGTTTGACAACTGGTGAGAAGGTTTCATTGTAGTCAAAACCTTCTTGTTGATGAAACCCCTTTGCCACTAACCTTGCCTTATACTTGTTCACTGTGCCATCAGGATTTTCTTTAACTTTAAAGACCCACTTGCAACCAATTGACTTCCTGTTAGAGGGCAAAGAAACAAGAGTCCATGTATTGTTATTCATAAGTGCATTGTATTCAGCCTTCATGGCATCAACCCAATGTGGACTGGCTAAAGCTTGCTTCACAGTAGAAGGTTCTGTATAAGCAAGAAGAGCAGTAGATCTGGCTAGAGATTTGGATCTAGTCATAATAGAATGAGGAGGAGAGGATTCCCTTAGAGAAGAAGAGGGGAAATACTCAGAACCTGAGGAGGGAGAAGACTCAGAAGTAGGAGATAATGACAGTGGGTTAGATGCTGTAGAAGAGGAATTAGAGGACTGCATTGGAGTTGCAGGAACACTACTATGTGACGCAGGAACAGAGGATGGCAATGATGATACAGAAGCTGTACAGGGAGAAGAAGAAATATGTGAACTGGACTTAGAAGATGGCTGGGGAGATTGCTGGGAAGAAGAAACTGGTGAAGAAAAAGACTCTGACATCAATGGAGACATTAAAGGTATTTGAGCAGAAACTGGAATAGTAGGGGAAGGATCAGCTGTAGTGTTAGTCCAAAGAGCATAAGGAAACCTATATTCATTGAAAAGAACATCCTTTGAAATATAGGTTCGGCCATCTTTATTTAAACAAACATATCCTTTATGACTTGTGGAATAACCCAGGAATACACACTCTTGTGAACGAAACTCAAGTTTATGACGATTATAAGGTCTAAGAAATGGAAAACAAGCACATCCGAACACTTAAAGAAACTGATAATCTGGATTATGATGATACAACTTGGTATAAGGAACAGCAAAATTTAAGGATGCTGTTGGAAGCCTATTGATAACAAACACAACTGAAAGAAAGGCATAATCCCACAAGGATAATGGTAGGGAGGCATGAGACAACAAGGTTAAACCTAGCTCAACAATATGACGATGTTTGCGCTCTACAACACCATTTTGATGATGGGTGTGAGGGCAAGCAAGTCTGTGAATGATGCCATGGTGTTTGAGATAATCAGTGAAAGGTCTAAATTCCCCACCCCAATCAGTTTGTAAGGCTTTAATGGGAAGTTGAAATTGAGTTGTTATCAAGGAATGAAACTGTTTGAAAATGGAAAGAGCATCAGATTTTTGTTTTAACAGATAAATCCAAGTGTATCTGGTGTGAGCATCTACAAAAGAAATATAGTAAGTGTATCCCAAGGTAGATTTAAAAGGAGCTGGTCCCCATAAGTCACTATAGACAAGAGCAAAAGGTGTGTCATACACAGTTTGTGATGAGGAGGAAGGAAGCCTATGTGCTTTTCCAATACAGCATGAAGAGCAAAAATCACTAACATTTTTATTAGAAATTGAAATATTACAAGAGTTAAGCACTTTTGTCAAGGTTACATGATTGGGGTGCCCCAAACGACAGTGCCATAGAGAGTATGTAGAATTTGAAGGTACACAAGTTTGACTAACAGTGTAAGGCTGATCAACAGCTCGATTTTCACTCTCAACAAAATTACAGTGAGGAATATTATCTGTATTAGCAATTGAAGGACTTGCTTGACTAACACTACAAGGCTGATCAACAGCTTTATTATCACTTTCAACAAAAGTACAGTGGTTAAAGCTTTCAGTTGAAGGACTGGAAGAAGACTTGAGAGAATGAGCTTGACTCAAAGCAAGGGAAATGTCTGAAAAACGATAAAGACCATCATTGCCAAGTATTCCACGAAGAAGAATGTCATGAGTGTCCTGCGATTTTACAAAGCAAACACTTGGATGAAACTCAAAAAAGACAGAGTTATCTTTAGCAAATTGACTAACACTCATAAGATTTTTCATGATAGAGGGAACAAGTAATAGATTTTTGAGATGTAAGCATCTGTGAGAATCATAAGGTGAAATAAATTTTGTGGAACCAACAGCTTGAATAGCCAAACCTTGCCCATTCCCAATGATGACCTGATCTGAACCACTCAATTGTTGGCTCTGTAGTAAGTTCAGAGGACTCGAAGTCACATGATGAGAGGCACCTGAATCTGGGAACCACTCAAGAGCTGGAGCAGAAGACGGAGTTGGAAGCAAACCAGGTTGTGCAGCAATCATAACCTGAGGAGAAGGCCTAACATACTGATACGACCTTTGTTGAGTCTGTAGAGGCTGTCTCTGAGCAAAGTATGGTCCATTTGATGGAGTTTCTGGAGAAGGAAGAGTGGGCACAAAGTCTTCATCAAAACGATGCCAGCAACTCTTCACGTCATGACCATTCTTGTGACACAACTGACAATACACGTTTTGTCTGCTTCCGCGCCCTCTACCTCTGTTAGCTCTGCTATTATAGCGTCCGCGTCCTCTATATGAAACATTAGAACGAAGAGAATCATCACCTTCCCTCTGTACAGAGGTCTGACCAGTGCTCTGTTCCTGAGTTGCAAAAACAAGGGCAAACAGAGGAGTAGAACCAGGCGTGTTACTCTGTTTTTGAGCAACATTCACAGTGACTGAAGCAAGAAGAGACTCATTCTGCGTTAACAGCATCTGTTCATGCGTCATTAACTCAATGGCTAGATCTTCAATCGAATAAGGATTTTCTCTTCCATGAACAGTAGTCACAAACGCGTTGTATTCAACTGGAAGTCCTTCCAGTATGTAATCAGTTCTATCTTCGTTTGTAACTGGATTTCCTATGGCTTTGAGAGAATCACAGAGGCTTTTGATGCGAGACAAGTACTCTTTGGCAGTTCTAGTTCCTTTCTTTATAGATCTGAGTTCTGAACGTAAATGACGAGATCTGGACTTCATGACTCCATGAAAAAGCTTGTGGATCTTATCCCAAGCTTCGTGAGCATACTGTACTCCTAGTATCTCGTTCAAAACAGATTCAGAGATAGTGGACAAGAGCCAAGATAAAAGCATAGAGTCTTGTGTGAGCCATTGAATATACGCTGGATTCTGAATCTCATTCAAACGATCTTCTTCAGACTCATATTGAATAGGAATTTTTGGATTCACAAGGTGACGATGAAGTTGATGCGATGTTATAATCGGTTCAACTATCTGATTCCAGAGTAGATAATTGTCATCTGTAAGCTTCACCGTAACTTGATGATTGAAGAGAAGAGGAGCACAATTTTCCATTGACGTTGCTTCTCTGTTCGACTTCAAGGATGCTGGAGCACTGTTACCAGCTGTAGCACTATCTTCAGAGTTGGATGCGGAAGACATAGTGAAGAACGATGATGGATCAGGCCCTCAAGATGAGAGCTCTGATACCATAATAGAATTCTTGAGAGACACCATTGATGAGAGAGAGAGAGAGAGTATTTGGATCTGAATCTTTATTATGAAGATCACACCTTACAAAATGCTACACTCTATTAATATATAGAGTGTGAGAATGCTGACTCAACAAGTGAGTCAGTTCTAACAAACAAACCGTATAACAGAAAGCTAAAACAGAAAGGGAGATGAGGATCAGATACATGCATGTGTACAATAGCAGAAAGTAAACCACTACTTATCTAATAATCTCCAAGAACTGAATTAAAATATTCAGTACCATTGTCTGTTCGCAGAATTTTGATAGAAGTCTGAAATTGAGTTTGAATCATAGCATGAAAGTTTTTAAAAGTGGATGCTGCCTCAGACTTATCTTTTAAGAGATATACCCAACATACCCTAGAATGATCATCAATGAAAGTAATAAACCAACGAGCACCCGAGACATTTTTTTCACGAGCAGGTCCCCAAATATCACTATGAATCAATGTAAAGGGAGAAGATTCATGATATTTCTTAGGAGAATAAGTGACACGAGATTGCTTTGCAAGCTGACAAATATCACAAAGAAGGGAACTTGACTTTTTATTGATAAATAAGTTCGGCAATAACTTCTGGAGATAAACAAAATTTGGGTGTCCCAACCTACGATGCCATAACAAAACATCATTACAGTCATCTGATAAACATAGAGAGTGGTTCGAAAAAATCCTCTTTTCACAATGAACATCTGTAAAATAGTATAGCCCTTCTTCCTCTCTAGCACTGCCAATTATCATCCCCGAGTCCTGTTCTTGAAAGATACAAGCATTTGCAGAGAACTTAGCAACACAATGCAACTCAGCAGTAAGTTTGCTAATAGAGATGAGATTACAAGTAAGAGAGGGAACATGAAGTACTGAGTTCAAAATAATATGCTCAGAAAGTTTAATGGATCCCTTTCCCGCAATAGTGGAGAAATTCCCATCAGCTGTTCTTATTCGTGACGGGTGATAGTAAGGGGTATAGGAGAAAAATAAGGATGCATTACCTGTCATGTGATCAGAGGCCCCTGAATCAAGGATCCAACGATTACTACGTTCAACATGGAATGCCATACCTTTTTGAGCAACATGACTAGTTGCCTCAGCAGGTTGAGACATCAATTTCTGAAAAGACGAATTTTCAAAATTTTCAACGTCCATGGTTTTCTAACAACAGGTACCCAGAAAAAAGTTCCTCCAAATACGATTTTGACCCTCAAAACAGGAAGAGGGTTGCTCGCAAAAATCAATGAATGAGAGCAATCTTGGCTACAGTGAAACAGTAATTGCTACAGTAATGAACAGTACTGCTACAGTAATGAACAGTACTGCTACGGGTCTTCTGTGGGCTGGCTCAGAATCTTGTTCTGAACCTAATGGTGGCCTTGGTTTCGTGGTTGGAGGTGTCTAGGTAAGGATTCTGGCTTGGGCAGTGGCTAAAACGAAAAAAAAAGGAATAGGAAAATGACTTAAAAATAAATCAGAACGGGGAAGAGACTGGAATATAACCAGCTCTTGATACCATGAAGAAAAGAAAAAGTGGAAGAAGTGTTTTATCTGAATAATACTTTCTTGATTCATTGAGAGACCTAATGGGTCCTTTTTATATTGAGTACATCCAACTACCTCAACTACTTTAATAAATATACAACTACCAACTACATCAATAAATATACAACTACCAACTAAATATACAAATACCAACTACATCAATAAATACTATCTAGAATATTCTACATATTCTACAATAATGGATCCTAACCCTTAGAAAAACCTGTTTCTGGAAGACTAACATAAAAAATACTCCCCATTAAACCCCGACAAGCAAGGATTGGGGTGAGGGCTATCCTTATACACAGTTTTACCTTTGCATATTTACAAAGAGGTCGTTTCCCGGATTCGAACTTGTGACCTTTCAGTCACAAAAGGAGAAGTTTTACCACTACTCCAGGTTTGCCCTCTTTTCTTTACAAGACATAAATAAGATACAAAATAACCCTGCTACAGCAACCTTGCTAGTATGCTACAGTGCCATGAAAAGTAGTAATCTAAAACAGCCCAAACATCAACTCAACATTTTATTATAATTAATTCCCTTTGTCCTTCATGAGGGGATTTCTTGTAGCATGTGCATTTTTGCTGTCATTGTTTGCTTATATTGCTTTATGATGTTTGGGAATTGTTTTGAGGTGAATGTTTCTAAAGGATTGATTTATAGGGGATTTTCATAAGGATACAAAATGGTGTTTGTGGATTTCATTATAAAAAACATCTGAAATATTGGCTTCCATTACAATTCACAGGCTCTAGGTGGTTTAGTTGTAGGGCAGTTGAGTCATTTTGTTATATTTGAGTGGCAATCAATTAAAAATCTCCTAATGTCAGCTGGTCACTGTTTGTTGTAACATGCATTACGAGAGGCTTTGTAGATAGTTTCTTTTGTATGTCATTTCCTTTTGATGTTTGATATAAAAGTCTTTTCACTATACTAGTTTGGTGTCAAACGAATAGCAGTGTGTTATATATGGAAATTGAATGTTCCATAATTCAGTTGTTGTGCTTCGTTCAGATTGCCCTAGTTAGGGTTTCTTTTGGGAATACCTTATAGCTGTTCAAATTAGGTTTGTTCAGATAGGAAGGATTCTCACTTGTCTGGATATAATGTGTCTATTTCATCTTGAACAATTAGAAAAGCTCATTTGGTTTTCTATTGGTCTGCCATATTCTAGCTGCTGGAGACAATCATAAAGAATTGTGGGGACATCGTTCACTTGCATGTTGCAGAGAGAGATGTTCTTCATGAGATGGTGAAAATAGTAAAGAAGAAGGTATTCATATTTCTTAAATGTTTTCTTAGCCTTCCAATTTTATACCTGCTTTCATCTTGTAGAATATGTTTATAATATTTTTCATGCCAATTGTAGCCTGATTCTCATGTCAGAGAGAAGATACTGATTCTTATAGATACTTGGCAAGAAGCTTTCGGAGGACCAAGGGCAAGATATCCACAGTATTATGCTGCATACCAGGAACTGTTGGTATGTTTACCAAGTTATTTGCGTTGAGGTTTTTTACCAAGTATTTCCTCTCCACTTACTATTGTGAGCAGGAAGGGAAGCAATTCATAAGAAAAGTATTTCACACTTTTCTTTTGGACATAATACTCTCATGATATTGCTTGTATGGGTTTCGAGTACGAATGGTTACACTCAGAATACTTGCATAAACCTTTTTAATTTTTTTTGTCTATTTCTTTAATTCTATAAAGGATATGTTTGTGTCAGCGTGCTGGGGCAGTGTTCCCTCAGAGGTCTGAGCAATCTGCACCTGTTTTTACACCACTACAAACACAACCACTGACATCGTACCCTCAAAATATAAGAGACTCTGGTGCTAGGCAAGACACAGCTGAGTCCTCAGCGGAGTCTGAGTTTCCAACCCTAAGGTACATTTCTCTCTCTTTTCTTGTTATCATCTAAAGGAAGTTGACTTAATTGTTGATAACTTGATATTGATTCATAGTTATCTCTTAGTTTCTAACTCCCATGCTATCTTCAGATCTTTCTTTGATGGAATGCCTTAAGTATATATAATTCTAGTTTAGTTCAGCCTCGTAACCATATCTATTATCTGTTGAGATTTTTTTGCAGCTCGGATGTCACATTTTGAAGCCATATGCTTTTTCTTTTATAATTGGCATAGCCTTGTATATCATTTTTTTCAATTAAGATGGTTGTTGCATCATTTTTCCCCCCTAATGAATCAAGCAAGGGTAGGTGATGTTTGGGGAATCAATGGTAAGTAAAAGAAAGAATGCAAGATTTAGTTTAAAAAAAGGAATCAAATTTTTTAACTGGGTTTTTTATATATTCTTTTCTAGATCTATGTGTACCCTATAAGAGTGATAGATAATTGGAGTTTAAAGCTCCCTCTTGTTTCTTGCTTTATATGATAGTATTAAAAAATGTTACTCTGGATACATTTATCAATCTCTTTAAAACTGGTAAGACATTTTTTTTTTCAAATCTAAGAACTTGAGCTGTTCGAATTTCAATGGATTGAAATTACATTCTCTTCTTTTCTTTATAGTATCATGAACATATGTTACTTTTTTGTTTGTACTGCTGTTTCTATTAAGATCAGGCTATCAGCAATAACTAATGTTATGATGATGATAAAAATTATGCTATGGTACAGATTACCGTATGTAATTATGCATTGAGTTTGTTTTAATTGAACTTTCTATTGCCAGTTTAACTGAAATTCAGAATGCACGTGGTATTATGGATGTTCTTGCGGAAATGCTCAATGCATTAGACCCTGGTAACAAAGAAGTAAGTTGTTCAATTCAAACTTTCAAATTAAGATGTATAAAAAAAGGGGAAAACCCTGGTGCACAAGGCTCCCTAACTTTGCGAGGGCAGGTGTGAGGGTTGAAGCTCCCTTAATTTCAAATTAAGATGTATATTAATAAAAGGATATTTTGTGAAGCTTAAGGCTTTTATCAACAAAGCTGCTGATTCTATTAAATATGTGACATTTTCAGGGTCTTAGGCAGGAAGTTATTGTTGATTTGGTGGAGCAATGTCGAGCATACAAGCAGAGAGTGGTACACCTTGTTAATTCAACCTCGTAAGCCTGATGTCCCTTTTCATGAAATTATGACATAATGATAGCCGTATTAACATATTCTTTACATTTTGATTCATGTTAATTGTATTTTGAATTAATTTTCTTAAAAGAAAGCTAAGTTATTTGTTTTCTTGTCTATTTTTCAAGGGACGAGTCACTTCTATGCCAAGGACTAGCTCTGAATGATGATCTGCAGCGTGTACTGGCCAAACATGAATCCATTGCTTCGGGTACTTCTGCTCAAAATCACACTGAGAAACTGATGCCTGCACCTACTAGAGAACTTGTTGATGGTCCTTTGGTTGATACTGGAGATACTAGTAAACAAACTCACGGGAGGTAGCCCAGTATCTATTGTTGCTCAGCATTCCTTGATATATGATACTATCAGTCTTGCCAATTAGAATTCAAATAATTCATTTTTTACCCTATTGAAATGCAATTAATTATTTACTTTTAGCTATTTTTTGACACAGTAAATTTTATTATTCAAAATAAATTGTGAATTATATGTGCCAATGGAGTTGTGGAAACTTGTTTATATTGTTCCTAGTGGAATGATGTTTGCTGTCAGGACTTAAGAGTACAATTGAATTTGAATTCTTGTTTTTGGCTTTAAAGCTAAGCTTTGTGAATTCCTGTGCTATTCTTTTACTTTTGAATTTTGATACATTAGTTTTTATCATTCTTCAGATTTGCACTTGGGAGTGTTATATTCCACTATCAGAAGACTCCATTGTTTTGCTTCATTCATACATCAGTAATTTGTTGTTGAATCTCGTCTTCAATGAACTAGGTCATAGGCTTAGTTTTGGCTGCAGACTGACGTATGTTGTTTCTTTAGTGTATAAACACACAGAAATAGATTGGTGTATGAAATTACATTCTAAGTTGACTTAACTTCTCTGGTGCCTTCTGGTTATATGGATCATCATTTTAATATATTTTTGCAGATCGTCTTCTAGTGCTGAAGCAGGGTCCCAAACATTAAATCAGTTATTGCTTCCTGCACCCCCCACATCCAACGGTTCAGCTACCCCTGCAAAGGTTGATCCCAAATTTGACCTGCTCAGTGGTGACGACTACAACTCACCAAAAGCGGAGACTTCACTTGCTATTGTTCCTCTTGGAGAACAACAGCCAGCCAGTCCTTTGTCTCAGCAAAATGCCCTTGTTCTTTTTGATATGTTCTCTAATGGAAGCAATGCGCCTACTTCTGTTAATATCCAGCCAACTAATGTTGCTGGACAAACCAGTCCGTTAGCTCCCCAATTTCAACAACAGCAGACTTTCATATCTCAAGGTGTATTTTACCCCAACGGAAGTGTGCCAAATGTTCGGTCACCTCCGTATGAGCAATCACCATACACACAAAGCACAGGTCCTGCCTGGAATGGTCAGGTTGCACAGCAGCAACAGCCACATTCATCGGTTTATGGTGCACTTAATGCTTCTTTATTGGGTTAAATTCCTGTTTGGCTCAAATCCTTCCCCAATTACGTTCTGATCTTTTTAGCAGTTGCTGATTTGCTGTTATGAATTCTGATCCCTTGTTTTAATTTGGTTCATGGAAAATTCTTAAGTCTTCAATGTTTTCTTTTCCAAATGACTGGCAATGATTTGCTGGGTTGGTAACTGGTTGGATTGAGGAGAATGTCAATGTATAGGATTTGAGCACTTATTTTTGGGATAGTTTTGCATCATTCACCTTTTTTTTTTTTTTTTTGGCAGCTACGCAAAGTGGTGGATCATTGCCGCCACCTCCATGGGAAGCTCAACCTACAGATAATGGTAGTCCAATAGCAGGCACTCAATACCCACAACCATTGCAAGTCACTCAAATGGTTATGACACGTGCACAAATTGCTGCACATCCTCAGGGACCTCAAGCAAGTGGGCATGAGCAGGCTGTTGGTATGTATATGCAGCCAAATGCTAGCCATATGTCAACAATCAATAACCATGTTCAAAGCAATCAATTGGGCTGGTACCCTGGGCATATTCAGGGTGTTGCAGGTCCCTATATGGGTATGGTTTCACATCAAATGCAAAATGTTCCTTTGTCTTCCATGTATCCTCAACAGATGTATGGCAACCAATTCATAGGATACGGCTATGGTCAGCAACAAGGGGTTCAATATGTTGAGCAGCAAATGTATGGTTTATCTGTGAGAGATGATAGTGCTCTGAGAAATTCTTACCAGGTTTCTGCTACATCTTATGTGCCATCTGCGAAGCCTTCAAAGCCAGAGGATAAGTTGTTTGGAGACCTTGTTGACATGGCTAAAGTGAAACCAAAATCTACTCCAGGCCGAGCTGGTAGCATGTAGAACTGTGATTGGGTTTGCATTTTTCATCTGTTTGCTAACTCTTGTCATCTTTTTTCTTTATTCTTTTCATTTTACTTTTATATATATTAATAGATGTAAATTTTTTTTTGTTGGTTATTGTCCCATATTGTGTTGCTTGTCTGACAGTTGGCATAGATTATGTACATTTGTTCTAGAGAACACTGAAAATTGAAAGGAAAAAATTTGGCATCTGTATTCCTCTTCTCTTTTTTGTGGGAGTTATGGTTAAACGATAGTTTGGTATCTTCTAGTGAAATTTCAGGAAATATGTTTCCATGCAATTTTTCGTTTGTGAAGTTTATTCCCCAATTTCTCTCCTGTATTGTAAAGGGGACAACGATTATCCCCGAGTGCGTTTGGTAGAGGAGATATTTTTTTACTAGGTAAATGTAATTACCAGTAATATAGTAGAAAAGTTAAAAAAAAGTTGTTTGGTGGTCAAAATTTTACGAGGAAAATTGGATAAAATTTTGTGAGTCTTTATTTGGTTGAAAGTGAAATAATAATGGATAAATGTGTTGAAATACCGAAAATAATCCTTGATATTTTAGAGTGTAGACATGTGTACTTAGAAGAGGGTAATATGATAACCTCCTTGTTTTACCTTTTTGCAGTTGAGCTAGTTTTCTAGGAATACCACATTTAAAGTGGTAAAGTTTTACAGTGATTTGGTTTTGATTTTGCACATGCTTGTCAAAGGTCCGGGAAAAGAGAAGCATAACAATTTTTTTTTAATCTTTCTACCAAACAAAGTAATCATGGAATGCCAATTCAAGATGGATGGGAAACCAAACCAAAACTTGAACCAAATGTCCCCTTGAGGAAGTTAACCCTAAATGCCAACTGAACTATGGAGAACGATGTAATGCATGTTTGGATCTTGTTCTTTTTAGTTTCTCATCTTCTTATAAGCAGAAGTTAAGTCAAGTAGATTTTTATAAAATCTTGTATAATAAAAAAAGTTTTTTTATAAAGAAGAAAAAAGTCAAAAATCAAAAGTTTTTAGGTTTTTTAAATTCTAATCAGCTTTTCTTGAAATGAGTATTGAGTTTTTAAGTAATTTTTAAATTAATTTTTTTATATAATTACCAAATAACTTTTAATTTTTTTTTGAAATCTAGCTTAAAAAGAAAAAGATCTAGGCTCCTAGTATGGCACCCAGTGGCGGACCCAGGAATAATTTTTTATGTCCGCACGTTTAATGGTGGGAATTCGAGGGCAGCGCCTCCGAATTTTTTTACAATCAATCTTCTCTTTTTATAAAAATGAAAAAGGAAACAAAGGATTGAGTACGTGACAGGGAAAAAAGATTAAGTTTTCTCTTTAATCAATTTGCGTTACTACATTATTTTAATCATCTCCGTACATTACTACGTTACTAACTAATATAAGAATAAATATTTTTTTTGGTCCTTAACAAAAAACTCGATTCACACTTTAGTCCATTATAAAAAAAATTAGTCACCTCATCCATATGAAATTCAAAGTGGATTCATTTTGATCTTTTTGAGGGATTAATGTAGGTCTTTTTTTAATTTATGAGGGATCACAATTTTAACTAAATTGATCCACTTTAAGATTTTTAAGGACCTCGAGACTTTTTTTTTGTAAGGGACTAAAATGGAGACCATATTTTTTGTTAGGGACTTAAAAGAGTATTTACTCTTAATATATATATTAAACCAAGTGACAAATAAGTATCAACAACTAAAAAAAAAAAAATTGAAGTAAAAATTCTTATGACCGCACTTGCGGGCATTTGCCCGCAAGTGGGTCCGCCGGTGATGGCACCTAACCTCTAAAGAATGGGGATTGCGTCGAATAGAAAAACTTTGTGGCTGCAGAAACTAACGGACATGATTGATGATGGTCTTGTTTTGGAGAGTATGTGGAAGTGTTCGTATTTTCGTAATTTTGTTCTGTCTTATTTCATTCACAGTATTGTTTAAGAGAGCAGCATTACTTTTTAGGGAAATTTTTTTCAGTTGGAGATGAATTATTATTTGTGAAACAAAATTATAAGAGGAATCTAAAATTAATTGGAAACAAAAAAAAACAGAGGTGGAATCCATTTTTATTATGTGTGTGTAGGAATTTAGTTTATCTCATGTTAAATGAGATAAATATAACTATATTTTTTATTGGGTTACGGTTACACGTTATAGTAGTCAGCCTAATAGTGGGTGTAATGAAATATTTCCTTTCCAAATTGTTGATAAATAGCTGTTCAGTTGATTTGCTACTTGTTTTTTAATTTACCAATTATTGAATCATGGTGTATTGGTGGTTTGTCCAATTTTGGAATAAGAAAAGTTCCCTTCACTTTAAACTTTATGTTGAACAAAGCTGGGTTAATAAAAATAAAAGTATGAACTTCTTTTCCTGTAAAACAATATACGTGCGGGAAATAGTTCTATATAAAGAAAAAAGAAAAAGAAAATAGAGATGATGTCCTTAATGCTTATTAAATGTTGGTCAAAAGACTTCTCCCGGAAAGTCTTGATCTCTTGTCACTGTGACATCGAATGACGTGTTTCAATTTTATTTTTTTAATAAAATATAAGCTCCACCTTTAATCTATGAAGCACCGATACTTTAAAAAGTACGATGTGTCGTGTTCGACACTTCTCGACACTCTAAAGGTTAAGTTACGTTGCATTTTGAGTTCCAACTATTATATTCGTTGGATTACGATTACTATTTTATTGAGTTTAATATAAATATTTAAGATATCTTATATTTTTTTTGCAAAATTAATGGGTATTATAATTTTAGCTTTATTATTTTGTTAAATTACTTAATATTAAATATAATATACACAACATAAATTTAAAATATTATATAATATCAAAATGTATTCTAACGTGTCGAAATTTAACATATTTTAAAATTAACATGTCAGAGTATCATATCCTGTGTCCCGTGTCAGTGTCGGTGCAACATAGCTATTAACTGTATCAACCAGAAAATTAAAACCTCTACTACAATGATATAATACAAGAGATCATTTATTATGTTCCGGGATCTCCTTGTAAAATAACGAGGACAAAAAAGAAAAGACTGAAAATAATAAGGATAAAAAAGAAAGATAAAAAAGAAGGAAAAATATGTATTGTAAGAGAGCATCAAATCTTTGTATGGTACATAAGTTTAAAAATATTTTCATAATAGAGATAATTTTTTACTAGATGAAATTTTTTATGCAATTATAAAAAGAAGAGGCCGATTATCAGTTAATTTGTTTACTTTTACTATTATTATTTTACCATTAAATGATATTTAATGTCAATGACTTCAAAACAGATTTAGATACCATCCAATGATAAAAAATGAAAGTAAAAATAAAAAAAATTAATTAGTAAGTAATATAAGATGAGATTTTTACAAGAGATGTGTGTTAGTAAAATAAAAAAAAAGAATTGTGGCAATTATTCCCGTTCAAAGTAACTTTATTTGTAAACTAATCTTTTCTTCTTAAGAAATAATTTTATTTTCTAAATATGTTAAATTCATATAGAAATATATAAAAGAAAAAAAATAAAATATAGACTATTCATCTATGTAGCATAATATTGACACGGGACACGTGACACGACACTCCGACACGTTAATTCTAAAAAATGTTGGATTTTGACACGTTAAGACACATTTTGATATTAAATAATATTTTTAATTTATGTAGTGTATATTATATTCAATATTCAATAATTTAATAAAAAAAATGAAGTTAAACTCATAATACTCATCAATTTTGCAAAGAAACACAATATATCCCAAATATTTATATTAAATTCAATAAAATGGTAATCATAATCCAACGAATCTAATAGTTGGAACCAAAAACGCAACGCTACGCAATCTTTGAACCATTTTTTGAGTTTCTACATTGCGTGTTGGAGTGTCGAAGAGTGTCGAATTGTCGGAAAGTGTCGGACACGACACATCAGAGTTTTTGAAGTATCGGTGCTTCATAGCTGTACGTATATATATAAAATAAAATTATCTCTTAATAAAATATTAAGAAAAAGAAACGCACCGCGGGGAGAGTGACCATTTTGCCACGCTTGGACAAAAAAATTACCAGACTGCCACGCCAACAATAAATTTTGCCAAAATGCCACGCGACATAATTCGCTACACAGTGTAGCGAATTATGTATGCAAGTAATTCGCTACACAGTGTAGCGAAATATGCCACGTCAGAACCAAAAATACCACATGTCAAATTTTGCAAAATTCGCTACCCTATGTAGCGAATTTGGCAAAATTTGACATGTGCCATTTTTGGTTCTGTGCGTTTGGACGTGGCATATTTCGCTACACTATGTAGCGAATTACTTGCATACATTATTCGCTACACTCTGTAACGAATTATGCCGCGTGACATTTTGACAAAATTTAATGTTGGCGTGACAGTCTGGTAAAATTTTTGTCCAAACATAACACTTTGGTCACTGTTCGCGCACCGCGGGTGCCAGCTGTGTTAGAGAGTGACGAGCGTGCCCGTCATCTTCTTGGTGGGTCCACAAGTTTAGGGTTTGCAATTTGCAGAGTTGCAATTTACTTTTCATTTCTTCATTTCCGATCTAAATTGACCAACACAATTTGACATTTATTCCATTCTTTCCTTTCTGCAACTCGCGGAACCGAAAGATATCAATCATCAGTTTCGTGCGACACGGTACGATATTTTGTTCCTTGTTACCTGTCTTCGTTTTCTCAATTTTGTTCATAGACACGCATAATGAAATATTTTTTTCTTTTAATCCTGCAGTTAAATTCATTCTAAGGATTATTCTGCAGTTTGCTCGTATCCAGCATGCAGGTTCGTCACCACTCACTATTGTTCTTTTTCCTTTTTTCTTTTTCCCTGGTTATAGATTAGATGTAATGGATGCAATTATTGTGAGTAACCAATAGGTGTTTTGAATTGATTAGCACTTGTTTGTGGATAATTAATCTGAATAGTTGTAATTGTTATGGTATGGGTTATCCGAAGGACCAGGTGTTTTGAATTAACTTGCAGGATGATCGTGTGTTAGAATACAAACAATTGCATTTTGTGTGGCTATGTACCTGATTTTGTTTCCAGCTCTTGCAATTGTAATAAGCTTGATTCTTCAATGAAGTCTTGACTTTGGATTTTTTTTTTCATGCAGGCATCGCGGGCAAGGCTGTTCAAGGAGTACAAAGAGGTGCAACGAGAGAAGGCTGTTGATCCTGATATTCAACTTGTATGCGATGATTCAAATATTTTTAAATGGACAGCTCTTATTAAGGTATACTCGATAAGACTCTTGTAGAAGACTGTATTAAGATACTCAACCAGTCTGTGATGGTTCTGACTTTTGCTATGTTTTGTTTGGTTAACAATCAGGGACCCTCAGAGACTCCTTATGAAGGGGGTATCTTTCAGCTCGCTTTTTCTGTTCCAGATCAGTATCCTCTACAGCCGCCTCAAGTCCGATTTTTGACTAAAATATTTCACCCAAATGTCCATTTTAAGGTAGGATGGATCTCTCTGTAAGTACCTATCAGTTTTCACCTATAAAGCACAACCATATGATTTGTGAGGAGAATTAGATTTCCCTAATTTATTTCGCAGATGAATGGTTTTTGTATGATATTAATAACTCCTTATCTAAAGTCTAGGAAATTTTTATTAACAATTAAAGAGATAATTTATAGATAAACAAGAGCAATACTCCCAGCAAAGGTGAAGATTCTCCCAGCCCTTCAGCCAAGGCTGAAATACAATTCAGAAAAGCAAAATAATCCTACCCATTCCTTCTACTTACGTACATATAGAGAGCCCCCGACACTACTGCAGTTACATCACTATTATTTATTTAAATCCTGCACATTACAACAGTTATTACTGCAGTTATTTATTTAAATGACTGACTCCTACATACTACAAGAATAACTGACCGCATTACATAACTGAACTACACCCATTACTAGTCACTAACTTAAATTATATTGCTATCACTGTATTTTTCCATCCAAGTGATGCATAGTTTAGAAAATATGTAATAGTTGTTTGCATGGGAGTGAATTTAGATACCATGGTAGTCCCTGCTATGAACCATCAGTGTTGAAACAAAAAAGTTCTGCAACTTCTAACATGGACATACTATAGTGCTCATGTATGATATTTGTAAATGATGATTTTTTTCACTTGGTCTCAGTTTTCTTGATTACCTTCTCTATGGTGGGAAGACCAATAATGTTAGCAATTTATGGGAGGCTGATAAGTTAAAGAAGACTAAGCTCTATGCCTATTATTAACCCCCTCAAGTTTAATAAAGAACTCATTGGAGACTGAGATCTTAATATTGATTTGAATTTGATGGCCTAGTTAAATATTTTTGCTTTTGTTCAGTTCTTTATAAGCTTGATAAATAACTTTTTTCTAGTGAATTTTATTTTCTTGACATTTCTTCATGATTATTATTTAAACATCTATTATTTTTCCAGACAGGGGAGATTTGCTTAGATATCTTGAAAAATGCTTGGAGCCCAGCTTGGACGCTTCAGTCTGTCTGTAGGGCTATAATTGCTTTGATGGCCCATCCAGAACCTGACAGTCCACTGAATTGTGATTCGGGTTGACAAACTTTCCTCACTTTATATCTTTTTCTCTTTTGTCTCTAGTTTTGTGGAATTGAAAGGAAGTTTTATTCTTCTCCCTCTCCCTCAAATGAAAAAAAGAGCTGCAAGGAAGAGACTTGAATTCATATGATACTCAATTGTAGTATACTTTACCTTGATTGTCATGATCAGATAGAATTTGGATTCGAGGATTGAGAGAATGCAAAAGACATGCCTATTAACTACTTTTAAATATCCGTATGCTTATGAATGATGCTTGAGAGAATGGTTGAGGAGGTGGTGCATTAGACTTAATGCAGGCCCGTTTGTTGTCTTCAACTGTGTGTACTGTTTGAATTTACATTATATTTCTAGATTTTTGTTTTTTGATTATAGAACTGTCTGCAATTGCATTTGGGTATTATGGGAAAATAAATAACTTCGAATGCTTAAGCCTTCAACTCATTCCAATACTATGCCTTCATTCTCTCTCTCTCTCTATGCCTTCATTTAGGTGAATCTCTCTCTCTCTCTCTCTCTCTCTCTCTCTCTCTCTCTCTCTCTCTATCTATACCTTCATTTAGGTGAACTGAAAATTTATAATGTTGGACACCAGTATGAAAGGAAACTTTTCCCCCCACTTATTTTCGACCTTTTGGTGTAACAGGTAATCTTCTGCGTTCGGGTGATGTTAGAGGATACCAGTCCATGGCAAGAATGTACACGAGGCTTGCAGCAATGCCAAAGAAAGGCTGAATGATTTCAGATAACTTGTTTCCTATGTTTGTCTAGGTAACAAGTTAGGAATAGATACGGCAGATCTTTGTTCTAATCTTGATTTGTCTAAAATGTATGCATTCTAAGACATGATTCTAATTGTTTGATGATATGCATTTAAGTGTTGACTTGTACAGAGTGTAGATGTGACTTCGCATATCTGGATTATGCGACAATTGAGCTCGACATACTTGAATAATCCTTGTTGATTGTTTCAATTTTATGAAAGCCAGATATATTTAGTTTCTCCTGTGCATTCGATAATTTTAATCTGGAGCAGCATAATGTGTGCAGTTCAATTGCTTTCATAGTTTGACTGATCGGGCATAAATCTCGGTCTAATTCTTGCTTCATTTTGAAGAAATTTTTTACTTCTTGCATGAGGATCAACCCCTGACTATTGATGGAATAATACCATTTATTATCAATAGGATTCACAATATCTGAAGTTTGTGATCTCCTCGGATGAAGAGAGAAGCTTCTTCTTGGAGGTCATAGCGTAGATCAAAATTTCTTTAGAAATTTTCTCCAAACTGGGCATGAGGATGGGAGAAACCGTAGAATAAACACGGTTTTTCTATTTTTTTTTTTATTTTCTGGATCAACAAAATAGCCTTGACATTTTCGTGATAATGCACATTGGAGAAATTCTTGCATAAACTTCTGTACCAATTGCACTAAGTCAATCATCGATGAATCTTAATTAATGTTTAATTCTCAATTTAATTAAATGTTAATAATTTGTTAGCTTAATTGGTGCACCTAACTTAATGTACTAAGGTTTAAGCATAATTTTTGTGCACAGCAATGCTGCCCCATTATAATAAGATTCAACCTCCTTGTATATGAGATATTCAAATGCAAACTGATGTGTGACATTGTAGGCTCAGCGACTTTTTGTCTTGTCGAATTTTTTTCGGGAAAAGCATAGAAATAATGGCGGATGTAACCTAATGGGAACAAAATTAAAGCATCAGAAATGCATTAGGGGCGTGTACCCAAAGCACATAAGAATCATGTCTCCTTGGCATAAATAAAAGTTACATAGAACTATGGTTCAACATTTATAGAACTACAAATAATGGTGACACCTTAGACTAGAGGATACATTCAACAGGTAAAGCATTCGCATTATTCGTAACATGACACATACAATCATACAAAGGCAACTGGAATGAGCCAGAGCAAGCTGGTATTTAACAGTCATACAGGACTTTATGAACACATCCGAGGGCACCGGCTAAGGCTTTAAAAACCTGTCAAACCAATCAGATGATTCCTTTAGCTGGAATCTCGTTAATTGGTGTCCAACTCCAGGTTCCGCAATAAACTGCATGTCAAAGCAATCAATCGCAAATGAACAGCCATCTAGGTAATTCAGAATTAAGCAGTACGAAGACGATACTTGAAGCTTAAAAGAAAATGTAACAACGGAAGCTTCATTTCTTTTTCATAATATACTCATGAAATTTTTTGAATTTGCTAACTTTATATTGAATTTACTAACAAGGGCCCGCATTTGTTAAAGAATAAAAATAAAAAGTATTCATTAGCAAAAAAAGAAAAGTATTAAATGAAAAAAGTATTAATATATTTTAATATATTAAATGTTGTACTTTTCAAAAAACACTTTTTATTTTTTATACTTTATCCAATAAATACCCTTAGGTACTTGTTTGCAAAAGCCAATTTAATTTTTATTAAAACTGGACACCGAGAGACAAAATCAGTTGAAGCTCCATCAAATCATGAGCTACTGACTATGTAGCACCGATACTGACACGGGACACGTGACACGATACAACACGACACTCCGACACGTTAATTCTAAAAAATGTTAGATTTCGACACGTTAGAACACGTTTTGATATGAAATAATATTTTTAATTTATGTAGTGTATATTATATTTAATATTCAATAATTTAACAAAAAAGTGAAATTAAACTCATAATATTCATCAATTTTGCAAAGAAACATAAGATATCCCAAATATTTATATTAAACTTAATAAAATGGTAATCGAAATTCAACGAATTTAATAGTTGAAACTAAAAACTCAACGCAACGCAACCTTTGAACCTTTTTTTGAATTTCTATAACACGTGTTAGAGTGTCGGGGAGTGTCGAAGAGTGTCGGAAAGTGTCGGACACGACACATCAAGAATTTTGAATTGTCGGTGTTTCATAGGCTACTGATAAACGCTATTGACAAATAGACACATCTAAACTATATTTGGCTCAAAAGCTTTTTTTTTTATCCCGAAAATAAGAATAGGATTTTATAGGAAATTTAGGTGAGTACTAAATGCTGAAGTCTCCCATTGCTTAGGAATAGATTGAAGGTTTTGGGATAAAATTGGAGTTAAACTCACCTATTATGATTGAGATTTATACTTGCCATGGAAGATCTAACAAGTTTTATTAGCGTGTGCACATGATAACACATGAAATAAATATTAATGAACAAACTAATAAAAAATATTAAATTAAAAGTAGAATCATTTAGTACAACAGGTGTAGGTACTCTATTATCAAAAATGGAAAAAAAAAAAAGATATGAAAGGAAATAACAAAGATAAAGGATAGTGAAAATATATTACTTTTTTACATATTTGATAAAGGATGTATTGACTGGTCAGTACATCCATAGTATCGTATTTTCCTAGAAATGGAGCAACATCCTCTATCCGTACACTTTCTGCTCAGTCAAAAAATAAATAAATAAAAAGGTGTACACTCATCAAACCACTTGGGCGGAGTGTGTAGGTGGTTTGGGTGTGGTAGGTAAGTCTAGCTTCAAGTCGTAGTAAAGACTTCCTCTGTTCGAGAGATATAATATAAAATCATTTAAGACCCATCACTTCCAAACTTAAATTATTGAGTTGAATTGGTTGCTTGTTATGGTATAAGAGTCAAAGTTCTTTACAACATCCCCAAAAAAAAGTATAAGCTCATCTCGTATAACGCATACACTCACGGGCATGTGTTTGCCATATATTTGGAAAGAAAAACTTGAATTCAAGTGATTTCCTTTCCACTTGTATAGTTTTATTACGAGAAGATTTTAATGAGATGGTGCTATGGGAATTACAGGTTGCAGCCAACTATTAAATCTACGCATTCTTATCAAGCTGATAATGGAAGACCAGATTGGCAAGTTTAAGATTACTTACCAAAGTGGCCAAAAAATGTAAGTTCATACCTTGAAATTATCTAAACAGTGAAACTCTCCGTATGCCGGGCTTGCTTTTAACCTTGGAATTTCCAAGCCTGCGAGGGGACATCGAGGATCTTCTGCACCTAGAGTTCCCAATACCCAAATAAATATTTCAATTCCAAGTAAACTTCAAAAACCTATAAATTGATGTAGAGGTCTACAATGTAATTGATATACCCTAAAGAAGTGAAAACCTTGTATTGCAGTGTGGTTAAACTGAATTGTCAATATATGAATAAGGTTGGCATATAGAACTTGAAAATGTTTGTAGCGATAAAAAAGGAGATTGGAGAAGATTATGAAAAAATAGTAGATAAGATTAGCTGTTATCCTATTTCAAATGTAACTAGGAGTATAAAGGATAAGGATTATCCTTATCATATGTTTAAATTTAAATTATTATTGGATTCTGATACAAACCCAATAACGAAGGCCCATAAATATGCTGAGTCAGTAAAGAATATTCTATAGTTTGTTATGGGGAAATCAGTTGCGGGAAGGATGGGAATCAACACGGGTTGAAGTAGTTAAATAGGGGAAATAAGGAGCAAGGTGGGCATCTTGGAAAATCGCTTGGACTTGGAACTCTTGGGAGAGTGTGAGGCCTCTCGAATTGTCTCACATTACCTTTTCTTCTTCTTTCTGTATTTTCCATTACTGTAATTGCCATTTCCATAGGAGCACCGGCGGACCCACTTGCGGGCAAATGCCCGCAAGTGCGGTCATAAGAATTTTTACTTCAATTTTTTTTTTTTAGCTGTTGGTACTTATTTGTCACTTGGTTCAATATATATATTAAGAGTAAATACTCTTTTAAGTCCCTAACAAAAAATATGGTCTCCATTTTAGTCCCTTACAAAAAAAAAAAAGTCTCGAGGTCCCTAAAAATCTTAAAGTGGATCAATTTAGTTAAAATTGTGATCCCTCATAAATTAAAAAAAGACCTACATTAATCCCTCAAAAAGATCAAAATGAATCCACTTTGAATTTCATATGGATGAGGTGACTAATTTTTTTTATAATGGACTAAAGTGTGAATCGAGTTTTTTGTTAAGGACCAAAAAAAATATTTATTCTTATATTAGTTAGTAACATAGTAATGTACGGAGATGATTAAAATAATGTAGTAACGCAAATTGATTAAAGAGAAAACTTAATCTTTTTTCCCTGTCACGTACTCAATCCTTTGTTTCCTTTTTCATTTTTATAAAAAGAGAAGATTGATTGTAAAAAAATTCGGAGGCGCTGCCCTCGAATTCCCACCATTAAACGCGCGGACATAAAAAATTATTCCTGGGTCCGCCACTGCATAGGAGTATACTTATGTTAATGTAATTGTCCTTTGCTAAAATACTGTTATCGCTGGTTTATATCAATATACTGTTCCTGAGGTATTACTTTCCATAATTTTTCTCAATTGTTCTGTTGATCTCTATCAATTGGTATCAGAGCTCTCTGATCGGAGGAGCTTTGAAAAAAATAAAAATAAAAATAAAAATGGAAAAGCAATTTTGCAAAATCTGAATTCCAATATTTTCTGGTGAGGAAGATGCGTGGGGATGGTCGATCCAGGTTGAGCAGTACTTCAAGGCAAAGGGAATTCCGGATAATGAAAAGTCATGGGAAGCTAGGAAGGCGTTCACCGGTGAAGCTCGAATCTGGTACCCATACTGGTATTCATACGATACAAACCCATTGAATGGAGAGAAAATATTGAAGAGAATGAATTAAATTCCTAACAGAGTTGGTTCTGACTTATATATCAGTCCCAGTGGAAGTCTAACCGAATGGAACCAATAAAGAGATAAAAACTAACTAACTAACTAACCGAATATCATACTAACTAATTGATATAAATAACTAATCATAACAACCCCCCTCAAGTTGGGAGGTGAATGTCAATGAGTCCCAACTTGGAAACAAAAGACTTAAAAGGAGCAGGCTTCAAAGCTTTGGTAAAACAATCAGCAAGTTGGGCTGAGGAAGGAACAGGTAGCAACCGGATTAAACCACTTTGAATCTTCTCACGCACCAAATGACAATCTATTTCAATGTGTTTGGTACGTTCATGAAAAGTCGGATTGTGAGCAATGTGGATAGCTGATTGATTATCGCAGTATATGTTGGAAGCTTGCGAAGGAGATGAACAAAGATCACTGAGGAGGAAGTGCAACCACTGCATCTCACATGTAACTGCTGCAAGAGCTCTATATTCTGCTTCACAAGAAGACTTGGAGATCGTTGTTTGCTTCTTTGACTTCCATGCTATCAAGGATGACCCTAGAAATACACAGTATCCAGTGACAGAACGTCGTGTGTCTATACAAGAGGCCCAATCAGCATCAGAAAATGCCGTGGGCACTAAATCATTTACTGCAGCAAAGTAAAGGCCCTTTCCTGGAGAGCTCTTTAAGTAGCGCACAATTCGAAGTGCTGCCTGCATATGTTCCTCCATAGGTTGAGAGAGGAATTGACTTAATTGTTGAACAGCATATCCAATATCTGGACGGGTATGAGTAAGATACAGCAAACGTCCTATTCGTCGTCTATAACTATGAGGATCAGTAATAGGAGAACCTTGTTTAGAGTGAAATTTGCATGAGAAATCCATGGGTGTTGATGCAGCTTTTGCACCCAACAAACCGGTATCTGAAAGTAACTCAAGAGCGTATTTCCTCTGGTTCATAATGATACCTTTGGACGATCTGCATATCTCGAAGCCAAGAAAGTACCTCAAAACACCAAGATCCTTTATCTTAAATTGGGCATCTAAGGAAGCCTTAACACGTTGAATTTCATCAAAGTCATTTCCTGCCAATACAATGTCATCGACATAGACAAGTAAAGCAGTAAATGAAGAACCACCAGATTTAACAAACAAAGAATGATCAGAAGATGCTTGGCAGTAACCAAGTAAAACCAAGGCAGATTGGAGCTTTGCGTACCATTGTCGACTGGCTTGACGAAGACCATAGATGGATTTTTGAAGTTTGCACACTTTAGAAGAAGCATATGAGGTCTGAAGTCCAGGAGGCAAAGACATATACACCTCTTCATTTAACTCACCATGTAAGAAGGCATTGTTCACATCCAATTGTTCGAGGAACCAGCCCTTTGCAACTGCTATACTGAGAAGGACTTTAATTGTTGTGATTTTTGCAACCGGTGAAAAGGTATCAAAGAAATCTACCCCTTCAAGCTGGGTAAATCCTTTGGCAACAAGACGCGCCTTATATCTTTCTACTGTGCCATCTGCCTTGTGTTTAACTTTGTAGACCCATTTGCATCCAATGGGTCGTTTTCCACTTGGAAGATCTACTACTGTCCATGTACTGTTCTGTTGAAGAGCCTTCAATTCAGTCTCCATAGCTGCCTGCCAACATGGGTGTTTGACAGCTTCACCATAGGAAGTGGGCTCAACTGCTGTACTATTGTTGAGGCAGTAACGAGTGTATTGAGCTGAGCACTTATCAAAATTCATCACTGCTGCAAGAGAATGACCAGTGGAAGAAGGTTGAGAGGAAGATTTAGTCACATAATTGCAGTAAAAATCCTGCAAGTAAGAAGGATTTCTGCTTGGTCTAGAGGAACGCCTAGTTGGCAAAGGCAATGTAGTTGGATTTGAGACTCCAGAAGAAGGATGATCACTGTCATTGTGTTGTTCCTGAACAAGAGTCTCTCTGCATTCAAGTCAGCAATAGGATATAAAAATTCAAAAGGATCATGAACCATGTGATTTACTGGTTGAGTAGAATGAGAAGATTCAATGACTGCACTTTTATCATGAAAAGGAAAATGCATCTCATAAAAAATTGCATTTTGAGAGACAAAAACTTCCCTGGAAATAAGATCTAAAATGACATATCCCTTTGTGCTTTCCTTGTATCCCAAAAAGACTCCCTTTCTTGCACGGGGAGCAAACTTGGAACGATGGGCAGTTAAGGTGTTGGCATAGCATAAACACCCAAATACCTTTAGGTGATCAAAAGTTGGTGGACAGTCATGCAGAACTTCAAAAGGTGTCTTGTTGGTCAGCAAAGGTGTGCACAATCTATTTATTATATGCACTGCATGTATAACACAAAAAGACCAGAGATTTAAAGGAAGTTTTGATTGAAAAAGAAGAGCTCTCGAAAGATTGAGAATGTGCTCATGCTTTCGTTCAGCCACACCATTTTGTTGAGGCGTCTCAGGGCATGTGGTTTGATGCATGATTCCCTTTTGAGAATAAAATTCAGTCATAGCAAATTCTTTGCCATTATCTGTTCGAATGACCTGTACATGTTTATCAAATTGATTTTCAACTAGAATGATAAAACGTTGAAGGTGATTTCGTGTTTCTACCTTGGTGTGCAGTAAAGTCACCCAAGTAAATCTTGAGAAATCATCTACTATAGTCAAAAAATAACGAAATCCTTGTATGGTGGGAACTGCAAATGGTCCCCAAATATCAACATGTAATAAAGCAAGTACTCTATCTGATTTACTCATACTGCAATTATAAGGCAATCGTTTTTGACGAGCAAATTGACAAGTATAACAAGGTTGACTATAGTTACAGTCAATGAATGGAAAACGAACACACATTTGTTTGAGAGTTGTAAGAGAAGAATGGCCTAAACGAAAATGCCATAAAACTGAATCAGGAACTACTTCCTTGTTTCCATTGGTATTATAACAAACTAATGATTTCTTCTGCAGGTCATTCTGCATGTCAGTTGAGTTATTCTTCATGTCAACTGATTTATTCTTTATTCGACTATCTTCGAAGACTTCTGTGAGCAAAATGTATAATCCATTGTGCTTCTCAGCTATACCAATCGTCTGCTGAGTAAGCAACTGTTTAATCCAGCAAACAAATGAGTGAAAAGTAAGAGTGCAATCAAGTGAAATGATGAGTTGATTCACAGAAACCAAATTAACAGAAAATTCTGGTACATAAAGCACATTGTGCAGTGTGAGTAATGGTGAGATGACAATGGTTCCAGAGTGTGACGCATAAACTTTTGAACCATTTGGAAGTGTAATAGCAACCGGTGTGATTTGTCTGACGTAAGAAAATTGAGAAACACTATATGTAATATGATCTGTGGCACCAGTGTCCAAGATCCAGAAAGGGAATCTCTTACCAGAATCATGAGTGCCAACATTGAGTGCTACATTCGATGCATTTGATGTCTGCACTATGTTTGAAGAATGTACACTGTTATCAGCAGCATTGTGTTGCTCAAGGAGCTCAAGAAAACGCTGATACTGATTTTGAGAAAGCATAACTCCTGATGGAGCTTGTTCTGTTTTTGAAGAAAAATCAATGTCGGTTTCTTGGAGTGCTGCATTAGCGGAACGTGGATTGCTTCTTATTTTGTACCCTGGAGGATAACCATGTTTTTCATAACAGGTATCCACAGTGTGATTCGTTTTACCACAGTGCGTACAAAGCTTGTTGTTGCGGCCTCTGCCTGACCCAGTGCGACCTCTGCCTCTACTCATAGTGGATCCTCGAAAAGCTCCTCTGCTGGAAACGAAAGCCTTTGAATCAGCAAATGTATCGACCTGAGAATCCGAACTCAATTGACGTTCTTGTTGTGTGACAAGTGAGAAGACCTTGTTCAGATTTGGCAAAGGTTCCATAAGCATAATCTGCGAACGGACCTGAGTAAATTGCTCATTGAGCCCTTTCAAAAGACGTATCACCTGAATTCTCTCTTGTGATGCACGAACCTGAACCATAGCACCACATGAACATGTTGGATTGCATCTACAAACTGGTAACGGTTGAAGAATCTCAAGCTCATCCCATAAGGACTTGAGCTGAGTGAAATAGTCTGATACAGAACGTTCTCCTTGTTCCAAACGATGAATATCTTCCAGTAATTCAGAAATTCGAAAAATGCTTGATTGAGAAAAACGCTGACTCAGATCTCTCCAAACATCTGATGCAAGATCCATCCACATGATGGAATTAACGATCGAATCCTCAATCGAGCGATGGATCCAAGACAGAACCATGTTATTGCAACGATACCACGCCGGAAAAAGTGGATCTGTGGCTGCTGGAGGATTAACAGTGCCGTCAACAAAGCAAAGCTTGTTCTTCGAAATCAACGCCATAGTCACGGCTCTTTTCCACGTATGGTAATTTTTACCATTCAAGAGGGAAGAAACTAAAGCAAGGGAAGGAGATTCATTTGGATGAAGGAAATAGGGATTTGAAGGGTTTGTAAGGTAGTCAGGAAGAGAGTTCTGGTTTGCCATGCGAAAGAACGGTGAAGTATCAAGGAAAAACAGAAAGACATCACCGAGAAAAGGCAAGAAAGTGAAGGAAAAATACCAGAGCTCTCTTCAGAGCTCTGATACCATCATACGATACAAACCCATTGAATGGAGAGAAAATATTGAAGAGAATGAATTAAATTCCTAACAGAGTTGGTTCTGACTTATATATCAGTCCCAGTGGAAGTCTAACCGAATGGAACCAATAAAGAGATAAAAACTAACTAACTAACTAACCGAATATAATACTAACTAATTGATATAAATAACTAATCATAACAGGTATAATCCAAAAGTTAGTTGGTGGACATTTTTAAAAGTTTTCTTCAAGGAATTTCAACCGGAAGTTTGCTTGGAAGACGAGGAAAACGGATCGGAGCATGAAATCTTGAATTCTGTTGTGTATTCAGAAAAGGAAACAGAACAGTTGAAGGTAAAGAAAGAAGAAAAAAAACAATCATCAACGTCCTAGGGGGAGAAGAACCACCCACACCACTAGCTGAACCGCCAACTGCAACAGAGGAGCCAACGGAAGCCATGCAAGGAGTAGCATGCAGAGAAAGACCAGAGGAAAAGCACGTTCTGATTGGAAACAGTGAAGAAGACCCTCCGGAGAGACATCATCAAGTTATAGAGATTTCAGAATTTATTAGAGTTCATAACACCAACAAGGTGTTCCTCAGTTTGGGCCAAACAAAAACTATAAACGAAGACCATGGGGAGTTGGAGGTTGAGAAGAGTTTTCGATGTGCGCGGGTACAAGCAATGCTGCCACCAACGACGACGGCGGAAAACCCACTGCCATGGCCGGAACCACCGGATTTAAAGAGTGCAAAGGAACCGGCGGCGCCACCATCACAGGAAGAGGTGACTGACCCACCAACGGAATCTGACCCACTGAACGTGAACCCTCATGTGGAAGGGGAGAGGGCTTCGCCAATACCACAAACAAGAGAGGAACGAATTAGGTCAATGAAAGGCTTAGGAGATATGGGCCAGTTTGCTAGCATAATGGAGCAGGCCCAAAGCACTTTCAATGGGGTACCAATCCAATACAGGGGTATGTATCCTCTCTTTTTCATTAGTTGTGATGATGTTTGGGCTTATAAGCCCATGGTTGGGTCAGACTTAATTAGACCCAAAATTCATAATTTCATCCCATCAACACAAGATAACATATCTTCTTGCAAGAATGTACAAACCCCAAACACCATCATAGCTGGGCATTCAGCGGCAATGGAGAGGGAAATTGTCATTTATTGGTGGGTAGGAATGGTGATATCCATCGATCAAAATTTTGGAGCCATTTTACTTGGAGGTAAAAATATTTGTGCTTCTTCATCACAAATGGGCAGCAACCTGAGAGCAAAAACCACAAAAAGGAGAGAAGTGAACTCATACATGGAAAAATTGTTTTGGTTAGTGATTCATCGGGGACTTTGATAAGAACAATTTGGGTGTTTTTCTTTCCTTTCTTTGATGAGTTTTCCTCATACCCAACAACTGTCTTTGATAAAACTAAAACCTGGGATGAAAGGAGAATTATAGTTTGTGCAATTGAAGATGTTGCTAAGCATTATTGTGACGCGTATGACTGTTACTTTCTTTTCCTACTTGAAGCTTATCATAAGGACTATGCGGATTTTCAACAAGCAACTGTCTATATGGTTGGTGCTTGTGCGGTGACGGATGGATCTGTTTTTGAAACCATTGCACATGTTGCTATAATTTCTCAAACTTCTATTAATGCGATTGTAGGTGCATGTGTTACTGGTGAACAATTAAGGAGATGTGCCATTTATCCATTGACAAGTGATATTTGGATGTATTCTGCCATGTCCATCGCTAATATGTCTTTGAATGAATTTCATTCTTATGTTCTTCTGGTTTCTGCAAGTGCTCTCATGGAGCCATATGTGGGGATCAAAGATGAGCAATGGGATCCGGGTGCGAAGGTTATTGAGGATTAAACTTCACCTTGAGGACAAGGTGAAAGTTTACGCGGGGGGGAGTATTGATACAAACCCAAAACCCAATAACGAAGGCCCATAAATATGCTGAGTCAGTAAAGAATATTCTATAGTTTGTTATGGGGAAATCAGTTGTGGGAAGGATGGGAATCAACACAGGGGTTGAAGTAGTTAAATAGGGGAAATAAGGAGCAAGGTGGGCATCTTGGAAAATCGCTTGGACTTGGAACTCTTGGGAGAGTGTGAGGCCTCTCGAATTGAATTGTCTCACATTACCTTTTCTTCTTCTTTCTGTATTTTCCATTACTGTAATTGCCATTTCCATAGGAGTATACTGATACTGTTAATGTAATTGTCCTTTGCTGAAATACTGTTATCGCTGGTTTATATCAATATATTGTTCCTGAGGTATTACTTTCCATAATTTTTCTCAATTGTTCTGTTGATCTCTATCAGATTCTTTGTATCACACTCTATATAAGATGAATTAAAAATGCCAAAAAGAATAAGAAAATAGGGGGAGTTTTTAAGTGAGGATGTAAGTCACTTGACCGAACCTCTAAAATCATTGTGTTGTGTGCGTGCTCTTTTATTTGTGTTCTTTTATTTTTTCCAGTTTGTTAATAATGTTGAATCATCAAAGTACAATATATACAAGGATCTTACCATTAATAATAAGCAGAGGTCGTGGTGCAATAGATGGAATTGAGTAGGGCGAATCAAAATGGGAAGCTAAACCAGGAGCAATCCTGTCCCACACCTGATTAGACATATAAAATTTTGAGATTAGTATCTCGGGTCTACTCTCAGACACTTAAGTTAGAATAACAAGAACAAAGTTCAATATAGAATTTGTGTCCAGTGGGGGAATAACTAGCAATTATGGGATATGTACGAGGTACCAAGCATTGTCAATCATATTTTGTTAAGGCGATAACCATATCAAAGCATATAGCAGTTCATTGGAGACAGAATCATAGTTGGATTCATAAAGGCTTGGCTGACCTTCTCCACCACTTCTTTGTCAATAGCACCTCTACCCAAATCATCACGAGCCACTGCATCCATGAACTTAAGAGCATCAGGGATGTATATAACAAAGCATATTCATTCAGAATATATACGTTCAGTTGTTCACTGGTACCATGCTTTAGTAAGTACCCAATAGGACGCAGATTCATACCATATTTTTCCTTCTAGTTCTTATTCAAACATGGTTCCAACTTCACCATGTAATCTAATCCTTATTATAAATGACATACTGTTAAAAGGAGAACATCAATTTTAAGAAATTATTTGATGTAACATATCAAATCATACACCATGGGCTAGATATACAAATTGGTTCATACAAGATTGCTGGGTTTACATAAACAATAACTTCAATATTATATAAACCTAAATAGTAGAAGGAGCAGGAACAAGAGCAAAGACACAAAAACGGGTAAAGTATAAAAGAAATTACAAAAAATCATTTGTTTTGACATTATCTTACCCTCAAAAACAGGCTTTATACTGTCAACTCGACCATGCCACTTATCATTGTCTATGGCCCATCGGAACCCCTGCAAGTATATACTATATAGCATTAAAGTATTCAAATTGTAATATCTCCAAAAAAAGTGTTCAAATTGTTGTTTCAGAAGCACATCTTATTAAATAAAAGCTTTATTCAATCATTCAATGTCACCTGAACACCGATCACAGAAGCAACTACAGCATAGCGAGTATCAGCAGCTGCGGCAAACCATGCATGCATTCCTGCATCAAGGAATTATATGAGTCACATCAAACATGGCATCTGACATATTCCTTCAACTGCTCTCAACCAACCTCCAAGCGATACTCCAGTGATTCCTATCCTAGAAGGGTCTATATCCTCTCTCTCTGTTAGATAATCTGCCAATTTAATCAAGTCCCAGACCTGCCAAATCAAAGAATAATACACCATTTCCAAACCAAACTAACCGCAAGTTTAAACTGCTCTAAAGTCACCAACTGCAGTTCAACCAAATCATTTGGAGCAGAAAGTTGTTCAGTTTTAACTATATGATAAAGCAGCAAGATAAACAAGAAGTTACCGTGTCATATATGAATGGCATCGTCTCACCGGTTTTCCAGGCAGAAATGAGAGCCTATGTATTTTTTTTTTGGTAACAAAACAAAAGTAAAAGAAACAATAATCAATATGAATTTTATATAGATGACTTATGTTTCACTTTATGAATGATTTTGCGTTAATATTTAAGCAAAAGAGAGTTCATTTTTCCTTTAAATAAAGACGAGATGGACAGAAAAATAATAAAATTTAAAATAAAATTACGTCCCCTAAAGCTTAAATTAAATTCTACAGGTTATAATAATTAACTCAAATAATCAAAATCAAAATCAAATCAATGCCTAAAATTTGTAGTTCCAAATAGAGAAACTGAAGTCTGAATATACGCTAAAAGTAAAGCAAAGCAGAAAAATAACATACATCACGATAGGTGGTTGTGCTGCTAGCACGTTCACCATGGTAACGAGAATCAACGGAAATTGCTATATATCCTCGCGAAGCATAAGACTGACACACGAAAAATAAAAAATAGAAATCAAGGACAGAAAGAAAACCCAAGAATATAATCAATTAAATCATATAGAAGTGCAATACATAATAACAGAGGAGTGAAGCAGAGAAGATGCAATAGTAACCTCAAGTAAAGGACGCAAGTATTCTTTAAATTTGTTTGTGCTGTGAAGGAAAACAACTGCAGGCCTTCTCTTCTTATCGCTTTCCTTCAAACTCAAAATCAACAAAGGTAACCGTCCTTGCTCTCCTTCCTAATACACCGATTCCAGGATCGTTTCCACGAAATCAAATCCGAGTAATAAAAAAAAACGATCGATCCAAAATTCGATACCAGAGAAACCGAATTAATCAGTTACCTCCATAGTCAAGTACAGGTTCTCCTCCTTGAGCAAATCTTCAAGGTTTTCTATGTCTGCCTTTGGACAAGACTTCATAATCTCCAACTGTGATGCGATTGAACAAGCAATTGAAGTGGAAATTTTGAATTTAAAAAAATAATAAAAGAAAAGAATAAAAAGATGCAATAAATGGTGAAACCTCTTCGACAGATGGAGGAGAGTTCTGATGTAAAGGATTGGCCACTGGCTTCGCGAGTTCGACGGTTAGCGGAACTGAAACAGATATAACAAAACGAGATCGTGAAATTTATTCAACTTTGATTGTGAAGTGTGGTTGTTATGTTATACCTTGAGCTGGTCGCCTGCTACGGAGGACTTGCAGGAACTCTGATCGGAACTTGCTCTGAGCTTCGATGGCTTCTTTTTCTGCCATTTTGGTTTGGATTTTGCAGTGTGTGGCTGAGCTGTGCGTGTGAGTGTGAACTTGAGCGATGGCTCTGCTTCCCCATGTTCCATGCATTTCGCATTTGTATTTCAACAACTTCGTCAAGTTGGTACCCACTTGGATGCTCAAGGCACGTGCGACTTTCATCATTCACTGGCTCTCTTGCATTGCATCCCAGCTGCAACTTCCTCATTGTCTTTTTGCTAAACTTTTCTTTTTTAAAATAAGGGGAAAATGTGTATTTTTTTTTTGTAACAAAAATTGTGTATTATTTCAAAAGATGTAAATTTGTGTTATTTCAACTTTTTTTGGTAACAAAAATTGTGTATTATTTCAAAAGATGTAAAGTTGTGTTATTTCAACTGAGAGAAAAAAATAGATCATGGAGGAGAAAAATAGAGAATGGACAAAAAAAAAAAAAAAATATTTTGTAGAGTGAAATTATACAAATTATATCATCCAAAAGGACAAACAATTTTATCTTAAAATAAATAAGTGGACGTTATAAAATAAGGATAACTTTTTTTTTGGTAAAAAAAATAAGGATAATTTAATGTACTGGTTTTGTGTATTTAATATATGGATTTCTCTTTTATCGTGTTACAAGAGATAATATCCCTCATGTTATAGACACAACAAGTGATAAAAAACAAAAAATAAAAAGAAGATAGCACGGATTTCAATGTCTCACAACATGAAAAAATAATCTCCAACATGTTGTGACCCTTCGATTTGCGTGCAAAGTTTTTCTTTTCTTTTTTTAATAAATGTGGGACCCACCACTAGTTGAGTCACAACATGAGAATTCAATTCTCATACAACATGAGAAAATCAAACCTCATATATATATATATATATATATGGAAAACTATTCTCATGCTACATGAGATAAGTTTTTACTCCTATACATCATTTCATTTTTTTTTCTTTTTATTTTTTCGGGTGGTGGAACTCACAAATTTGCCTCTATGACATGAAAAGTTTATCTTATCTCCTTTAAGGAAATTTTTATCATGATGGTGGTCCTCCCATCGAGGGAGTGACACATGTAATTTTTTTTTTCTCCCTCCTCTCTCCTTAATCTCTCTTTCACTCTATCTCCTCCGTCCCACCCAATATTTTGTGGTGCGGGAGTGCCAAAATAAGTCTCATTCTTTAACATGAGATTAATAATATATATATATATATAGGCTTATAGTTTCTGAAGCTGCTTGAGATAATTTTATCTCCGGTTACTAAATCATAACCGTACAAAGATGGATCAATGGTGATAAAGGAAGAGAGAGAAAAAGTGAATCATAACTATTCAAAGGTGAATCAATTAATATAAGAAAATAAATAAACAAAACGACGTAGTTTTGGGGTGGCCGAAAATAAACTTATTTCAAGTTGCCGGATAAATATTTTTTCCTATATATATATATATATATATATATATATATATATATGGTTTATTATTTTTATGCAACAGAAGATAACTTGTCTTATGTCGGTGGGACAAATGATGTGGGATCCTTTTTTTGAGAAAAGATAAAGTGGTCTTGGACCACATGGTCCTTGCTCAAATGTGGAAAAAAAATTTCCACTCTATTCCTTTGTTTTCCTTGTAGTTTCATCCAAGGAAGCACGGACACTTGTAAAAACAGGAAGAGTCGGGTCCGACACGCTCCGACACGACGACACGCTCCGACACGGTGTCGGACACGCGGTTGACTTTTTCCGACACGTTGACCATTCCGACACGCGAATTTGACCGTGTCCGACACAGTCAAATGGCATTTTCGTAAAAAAAATTTTAATTTTTTTTAAAAATTTAGTTTTTTTAAAAGTTAAAATATATTAATAAAGCTTCCACCTGATCATATCAATTTTATCTTTTTGTCTTTTTTCCCCTTAAGTAGATAAGAGATCATCTCAGCATCATTGTTGTCAATTCTTATCACGCTCTTGTTGTATCTTCTTCTCTCTGATCTCTCTCTAATATGATTTGATCTCTCTATCTGATATTATATCTCTCTCTCATCCCAGTTCTTATTTTTTTTATTAAAGCTTCCATCTTTATAACGTGTTGATAGGTATTATTAATTTAGTTTCATTTTTTTGTTAAATTTTTAAATATTAAATGAAATATACACTATATAAATTAAAAATATTATTTAATATTAAAACGTGTCCCAACGTGTCGAAATCCATAGGTTTCATCCATGTTCCTACAAATTTTTCACAATTAGTAAAAGGAGCACCCAAAGGAGGTGGTCATGGTCCACCAAAAATCCTCTCCCCTTTTTTAATAAAAAATAAGAAAAGAAAAAAATTTAAATGACCCACCATTTTGTTAGTACATGAGAGAGACTTATTTTATGAAACTGGAGGAAATATTTTTCCTATACGTATTTTAATTTTTTGGTCTCTTGCCTAGTCCCTCAGCTAAATGATTTCATATAACACTATATTCATATAAATTGAGTAAAGAAATGTTTGATGTAACGAGCAAGTTGATAACATACAGATTTAAAGTTTAAATTGATAACATTATCTTTGTTGGTAAATAATTTTTTTTTGGGAAACCCCCCAGAAAGCATGTAGACATATCAATTTTAAATCCATCAATGCAAAGTAAACAATCGATTAAGCAACTAGTTTCTCTAAACATGCCTGTCTTCAATTTGTCAATGTCGTTTATCGGATACATGAGACGATGGAGGGAAAATGAAAGAGGACGGTTAAAATGTAAAAGTATTACGTTGCAAGGAAGCTTCAGTTCTTGACTTTGTCAGTGGAGTTATCAAATACAAATCTCGTGAGTTCTTTGACACTTGCCCTTCACATTGTTTAACAAGATGATAGATAACAAACAAAATTGGGGTGTTGCTTGCATTCTGGAACAACCGGAATCCTAAGGAAAGTGTGTAGAAACGTTCACAAGAAGGCGACAACATGGACAGCGTAGCTAGTGAAAACGCATATGCAAACGGGCTAATGCTTTAATATTTTATTGTATTAAAAATAACCGTGGCTTACACTTCTGGATATCACTTCGGAGTATAACTATTATTTTTATTTATATTTACTGTCACGGAGGCAAGGTGGTGGACGGCGGGTATCAGGGGATGAAACTCGTTCCATTGTCTAATGAGGCATGAGGTAACACGGTGAGTGAATTAATGGTCTCGTCCACAATATATCTTTGTATCTTAAATCAAAGTTTGAACTGAGTAAATATTTGGAGACAGGTGTTGAAAATTGACAATTACACACTCAAAAGAGAAAAAGAAAGGGACGACAAAAATGACATGGTGAATTATCCTGATTCACCCAATATAAAAAGCCTGAAAAGAGAAAGGGAAGAGAAAAATGACAATGATTTATCCTGATTCACCCAATATAAGCTACGTGAATACATCCAGCTTATTTGTACTATATTCACCTCTCTAACACTAACACTCATTACAAGTCACTTAGTTTACAAGAGAATATAAATAGGATTTAAAAAATTCTAACAGCAGCTATTGCTAAGCATAAAGTACTAAAAAAAAGATAAATATAATGACTCAATAATGAGTCAATAGTAAGTCAGAGGCTCACAACACCACAGTTGTTATATGCTGATCCCTACTAAAAAAAGGATAAATATAATGACTTAATAATGAGTCAGAGGCCCACAACATCTCAATTGGCTATCTGCTGACCCCAACAACAAGGATCTACATCTAAATGCGAAATATTAACCATATCCCACAACCGAAAAATCTCCGTTGGTTCTGCCAATGAAGCTGTAATGATCACATCCAAATTTCGAATCTATGGCTTCATTGGGCAGATAAGAGCCAATTAGAAATTGCTGGAAGATGGCTACTATTACTCGTATTCCTACGCACATTTTTCTGCTTTCTTTTGAAGCAAAATCGTGGGAAACCAAAATTGAAATGAGGACTATTTTGATGGCAAGAAGTAGATAACAAAACTTCTCAACTGCATATTACGTCATGATTCATGAATAAAACCCATATTTGGTTAATTCCTACAATGTACAGCTTTTATCAATGTAATCACCAGAGATTAATTTCATCAATTTGATCCATCAAACTTCAAATTCCAAACAATCTCTCCTACAACAATTTGACTCTTCATATGTAATAAGGTGAAATGGATGAGAAATGACATTGTTGAAGAGTTAGGATTAAAGATAAAATTAATCACTACCGGTCTAAATTGATAAATGATATATTTTTCCGTGGTCAAAAATGAATTTTGTTCGTAATTACATCGTAGCATTCGAAAGAACTCTCAGCTCTCTGGCGTGAATTAACTTATGTCATAAAACCTATAAACATATCCTTACATTTATATATAGTAAATATCAAAATTGACCGATGTCCAGGACAAAGACTTAATTTTGTTGAGATATCAATGCTGGGAAAGAAGAGGTTCCAATTATACCTAGTTATTCTGGATTAAGCTCTAATTTAACATCAGGGAACGAAACCTATATCTAACTATGCACATGAGCGGCAGATAGTCCTGGTCCTGGCTGCACACTGACACCGGGAACCTTTCAGTCAGGTCACAAGTCTTTCACGATACATCAGATTTTGTCACCCCAGTTATTCCAATTTGCATGCTACCCTCAATGAAAGATCATTATTACCATGTCCATTAGTTACTGCATAATGTGTCTGAGATATTTCTATAGCCGCTGAGATGGGGCAATTTGCAATGCAGTTGCTGCGGATTCCCTTCTCACTCCCCGTGTCAGTTTAACCACCACTATTACCATTTTCTGCAGGTTCTTTCAGGCTTCCCACCTCTTTCTTGGCTAGTGAAGAGCACATTGTTTCTACGAAGTTAAAGATAACTAATGTTAGTTAATTAAAATAATGAAATTCTTAATAAAACTTCAGAGCTTCAAGGAATGAAAGGATCAGATAATCCAGATTATTATTCTTTCAGTTGCTTAAGTAACAAAAATTAAACAAACTCCCAATGCTCCATTTGAGTTATTCAAATTATTTCAAGATATTCAGGCATCCAATCAAACATATAGCTAAAGATGAACAGAGAACAGAGAATTTCAGGGAGTCAACCCCCCACCCCCCAAGAAAGAAAGCAGAAGTGCATCCCAATTGATCACAAAGGGATACATCAGATTTATCGCCCCAGTTATTCTAATTTGCAGGCTACCCCAAATGAAAGATTGTCATTACCATGTCCATTAGTTATTGCACAAAGTGTCTGAGATCTTTCAATAGCCGCTGGGACGGGGCAATTTGCAATGCATTTGCTGCGAATTCCCTTCCCACACCCTATGTCAGTTTCGGCACCCCCATTGTCATTGTCTGCAGATTCTTTCTGGCCTCCCACCTCTAGCTTGGCTAACGATGAGCACATTGTTTCTACAAAGTAAAAGATAAATATTAGTTAACTAAAATTAGTGAAGTTCTTCAAGGAATAAAAGGATCAGACAATCCTCTAAGAATGGAGAGATTATTCACTAACCCCAAGTATCACACCATTTCAACAAGTAGCAACACACTTCCTTGCTTTTAAATTGATGGAAAAATTCAAATTTCAAATTTCAGATCCAACAAGAGAGTTTCAAAACAAGAGCGTGGGTTGCTGTTTATAGCAATGACACTATACACTGGGTGACTTGAACAATTTCTCTTTAAGAGTGGGCCAGTGGCAAGGGCTTAGTTTGAACTTTTTTCCATCACGATACCGAAAAATATAAAAAAATTGCAAATCCCGATGCACAAGACTCCACAACCAGCAAGGGTAGAGGTGAGAGTCGACTATACTATACCGAAAAATATAATATAGAATAATGTCCAGGGTTTTGAACAAAAATTAAATTATTTTTAAGACAGCAAATTATATGAAACTTTACTTTGTAATCTTGAGGTTGAACAGTTTGTGCCTGACGTGGAAATAATACTCCTTCTTCCTTTCCCAACCTTGAAGTATAACATATCATTATCAGTTGTCTAGCACTTCAAAATATTTTCCAATTAGGCTATGGGCTCAGGACAGTCTAATATTATACATTTCTCATTCTATTCTTTCACATTCATTTTAAAATCAAGTAAAGTTATCGTCTTCTCAGCCGGATTCCTATAAGCATACAAATGGCAAAATTAGATTTTTCCTTCCTTGGTGACCAGAATTACTTCTGATTCAGATATAAGCTTAGGAATGCCAACAAGGGTGAATATATGACTTTCTGATTTTTCTATTCTAGCCTGACATTCTTAATTTTACATATATGATAATGCAAGTTGCTACATAGGTAAGCTGCGTCAGACAAATTGCCACAAAATACAAATGCATCGTATAGAGTCAGGCACAGCCACAGGTATACTACAAGGCCAACTAAATTAGTATACATGTCAGACCAAATAAGTTCCCAAGTCCCATCATACAGCTCTAAGCGGGATTCTAGTTCTCAAGGACATGGAGCAAAAATAGACCATCTCTTTTAATATAAACCAAGAGAGGTATATATTGGTTAATTTTCTCCTTCATAATAAAACCAAGTTAAATTAAATATTTGTTAGCCATGTCAAATGGGGCTTTCCATAATTACTTTTCATAGAATACACAGTTAATTTTAAGACAGGAAAACCCAGATGAATTTTTCCCAAACAAAGTTGTAAGGTGAAGGCTTCAACATCATAACATTAAAGCCTAACCTTTTATGCTACCAAGAGTAATGAGTCCACGAAGAACATCCCAGAACTTGGTCAGGACAAGCCTTTCCTGCTCTCCATAAACGTCAGTGCATCCATCTGAATTAGATGATTTCTGAATCATGTTTTGACTAGTGCGGTTGCATGCCACTCCATTTGCAGAGCCATTACCAGAAAGCATCTCATCCTGTTCATCACACATTAATGCTAGTGTCTCTGGTGACAATGGCCTATTATAATTGCCAATATCAATTGCATCTGCGTCATCTTTATTCATATGATCATCACAAACAGGCTTGTGGACATCTCTAATGTCTTGCAAAGGTTGAGCTGATGAAGCAAAAGAAGCTTCAAATTTCCCAGTCTTCATTTGCTGATCTACTTTGCCTCTCATGTCTGACAAGTTGAAAAACAATTACGACTCCAATTGTGTTCAGATAAATTATGTTAAAAAAATATGGCAAGAGTGAAAAGCTAGAGAGTAGCGAAGAAAGACGAAAATATTGACTGAGGTGTATTAACAGTGTCCATGACTCCAAAACCTATATTTAAATTGATACTGCAACTGCATAAGGATGCTTGTGGCCAAATTATATTTAGTGCAAGAAATGAAAAATTTCAGGCATATTCTAGTGGTGTTTATGAATACATAACAAATTATAATATTGAAAAGTGGCTGAAAATATTCAATATATGGTAGGTCACTAAAGGTTTTCACGAGGACCCCATTCTTATTTGAATTATTATTAAATGACACTAGTTGCATACATTCATTAAAAACAACCTCATTAATTTCATTAAATGTTAATAGTTTTCCTTTAAAATTTACAAATCCAATGCTCTCCAAAACAAAAAAAAATCAATACTAAGTTTTTATGGTTAAAGCTTTTCAGTTTTATCAAACATGCCTTTATACTCTTTCGTAATTATTTTGGATACACTTCAGCTGTACTTCCGTATGTTCCTCAAGAAAAATTCGTACATATAAAACTACTCCCTCTCCTAATTTATCCTTAATTACAAGAATATATGTAAAGATATCATCAAAAAAGAGAAAGGAGGACAAAATAAGAGAAAAAAGAAAATAAACTTGATGCTTACATTAAATAAATGTCCTACCAACATGAAATTCGGAAAATTTGCACACAAAAACAGAAATATTCAAAATCATTCAGCAGTCAGTAGATAAATCAAATTATTATAAATAAGACAAATATAGAATACATCCATGTGTTAGTCAAAACCTGCATTTGTCTTTGCAGCTACTCCTGAGAGAACAACAAAAAGTGAACAGAGATTCTTCACATTCTGTGGCTGGAGGACATCGGCCAATACGGACCTTCAGCATAAGTTATTGTTAATTGCAATTTCTTTTTTATTTATATTCAAGACATAGGATAAATTCCTCAAATCATTAATAAAAAATCACATACCTGTATGTAGATCTTAAAGACCCTGAAATTCTTGTGTTGGCAGGGTCAGAAACAAAGGCAGCTGACAGAGATGAAGGTGATGAAGCTATAGGATCGATTTCCTGATTGAAATTCATAACATAAAAAGGAATTATGGAAAGTTCGGATGGCAGAGGATGGAGGAAATTGATAACTATATAGAAAATAATAAGGGAATTGAGCATTCCAAGAAATAAAACTAGATATGCGGTCTGCAATAATTATATGACGAAGTTATTGCCTTATTGGATTCAAATGATTTCTGATCCAAACTCAATGAACCTACCACATAAAGAATAACTAAATGATTATTTAATTAAATCCAAGTAAATCCTATCAAGAATGCAAACAAGAACAACCTGTTGGCGTTGAGCAGTCATGTTAACAGTTTGATCTATGCCTGATTTGCCAGAAAATATTTCCTGAATTTTTCTCTTTTTGGGTGTTATGTGGGTTCCATAGCCGGAGGATCCAACTGCTCCACTAATGGCAGCATTAGCTGCCTGTTTGATGTGAACTAGATTATACTCTTCATGAAAAATTGCCCTCCTTTCATCACTTCCTTCATAATTCTTGCAGTCCATGCATTTACAATTTTCAGAGCAAAGGACATTGGCTTGGAAGCACTCACAATACTTCTTAAGGCAACCCGATTTCTTGCAGTGACATCCTTTATTGTGCTTTCCTATTACCTGAATTTCAGACACATCTTCCTGAGTTTGTTCAGGAAATTTGAATGCACCACAAGTCAGCTAAACCCAGACACTAGTAAGTACCATCATGAAAATTTAGCTCAAAAGACTCATGGATAAAACCAATAATATATACCTGAGGGAGATGGATTACTAACCTTAGAATATTGGGGTTCTTGTGGACTGCTAGCAATTTTTGGTCTGAAAGCATTTGGATTGCGTTCCAATATTATTCTAACTGCCTCCTGTCTAGCAGCCTCATTTTCCACAATATTATGACAATTTACACAGTTGCAGCCATCACAATAGATCCCAGCTGCAAAGCATTCACAGTACCTAGGATTTGCAAAATCATGATCAAATGATAATGTGAAAAAGTATTCTTAATGAAAGTTTAACATACGGAGAAGTCAAAGTTGTTACAATTTCAGGCATCGAGAATTTTTGCAGTTGCATTGTTTATGTTTCGTTGGAGTGCTGTCCTTTAATTCCACGTTATACCGAGGATGTGCTCTGGGAGACTGTTGCTTCCTGAAGGAAAATGCATATGTCCGAACATAGTAAAATGCAAATTAGCATAAAAGTTCTTACTGTGATGGGGGAAATTTAAACATGGAAAATTAGAGATTAAACAGTCTTTCTGATAGGACCCTTTAAATGGTTCGTTTTGTTTTCTTTTTCTTTTTCTTTTTCTTTCCTTTTTTTTTTCTCTGGGGTTTTAAGAATACTTACACCACTTGCAACACCTTCACGGGATGTTTCTGCACGGAGTGCGGAATTGGACGAACAGGCGAAACAAGCTGTGGCCGCGGTGCTTGCAATTGCGGCATTACCGGAGACGATGATGCTTTCTGCTGTTGCCCCTGAGGCTGTGAAAATAACCACTGCCGTTGCCCTGGTGAATGCAAATCCAATTGTAATTGCGACGGACAGCGCGGAGGCTGCGGCGGCTGCAGCTGCGGCTGTGTCGGCGACCACAGAATCGATTGTGACTGTGACTGCGGCGTAGGCGTTGGCAGTTTCAGGTTTGCCGTGAAATCCAATTGTCTAGCCAATTTCCGCGGAGCTAAATCCAACGTCGTTTCGCTCTGCTCCATCTACTTTTCAGACTAAATTTTTAAAAACACTGTGGCTTCGATTTCAAATCGCAATGTTGCTCTTAACGACTCGCCATTTTGGAGAAACATTCACCGAAGATAATAGTAACGAAACGGAGTGGCGTCAGCCTCAGACTGCCGCCATAAATTCCCGTGCGTTACGGATTGCAATGTGGAAGTAATGAATCGACGGCTATTGTGAGAGAAAGTTTATGGTTTTTGAATTTTTGATTAAAATGAAAGCATGCAAGGGCCGGATTTCAGGCGCAGGCGCAATGTCGCCGGAGAAGGTTGCCGGAAAATTTGCTGTGAGGAAGAATTCACCGTGCTAATGCCACCTCTCTCTCCATCTCGAGATTTTGAAAAATTATTTGAAAGGTTTAATTTGACGATTGGGATTTTATGGAGGAGCTTTTAAGTGTCCCGTAACCGTTAGATTGGGAAAAAGAACCCCGGCACTATTAGGGAAAGTCACGGAGAGATTTTGGCGCTAATTGAATCCAATGGAGACAAGGATTATAGGCATTATACACGTGTACGTCTGTTATTTTATATGACAATTGAAAATATTCTCTCAGTCTACGTTTGTTTCGTATTTTTTTAGCAATAAAAAGAAAATGCATAGCCTATCTCCAATAAAAATATCAAAAAAATTATAATAATTTAGTGTTTTTTCAACAAGCTTGAAATAAATCCTATTCACATCCTCCGAATAGATACCTTTATTTTTAAGGATATATTAATCTCATCCTCCGAATAAATTCTATTCACATCCTCCGAATATATTAATCTCATGTTATATGAGATAATTATTTTATATAACAGAGATAAAATTATGAAATTCACTACTTTTTCAAAAAAAGAAAAAAATAATGGACCATACTATTTTGTCTTTGTTGCCTGATATAAACATAAAATAATTATTTTCCTTATTTTTAAACCCTCGAAATTTGCAATAACACAAAAACATATATGTTTATCTGAATCTCGTCTTGTTTTTCTAATTTCAAAATGATTTCAAACGGATTTGTATTAATCTGTTATCAGATATCAGTGAAAAGGTATTGACAAATGACAATTAATCATCGTAATTAAGGTGACAGGTTAGCAATAAGAAAATCCAGTGCACACGTAACTAAACCGAAGAAAATATACCAATAGGAATGGAGCAGGCTTAATTTATTTTTGGGTTTGATGTTTGTCATTTTAAATGACACAAGTTATGTCATTTTAACAGAGAGACAGACACAAGAAATGAAAATCATAGGAAAGAATGTAGGTGTTTTTTTTTAATTTAAATTTTAAATAAAAAGTTTTATTTTGTGTCTATCTCTCTTAAAATGACATAATTTTATATTATTTAAAATGACAAATATTTTTCTCTTTATTTTTTAACTTAAAAGTTAAAAATTAAAGATGGCGATTATATAACTTATTGTTTACTAACAGCTCTTTGAAACTCAAATTGTAAATAAGTGATTGGTAAATTAATTTGTACAAATTCTAATCTGATTAAAATTATCAAAAAGGGTATATAATTATAAATTGTCAAAAAGGATATATAATAAAAATTATAAAATTATTAAAGGAATGTCATATAAACATAAATATTGATAAAAATAAAAAGATAAATTCAAAAAAACAATAAATACGTATTTTTTAATGTATAAAATAAAAAATGAATATGTTTACGCATTAATATATCAATTTTTTATTTATCAAATCTTATTTATAAAAAATATACAAAAATATAATATACTGATATGTTAAATAATAAATATTGTTTAAGACACATCTCACTCTCTCTGCTAACTACAAATTAAACCAATGCGGATGAACAATATACTCATGTAATAAAATTAACATAAGAAGATATTTTTCTGTACTTGAACTGTTGAACATGGTATCTGTATGATCCTAGACATGGAAAGACGACCATCAATTTCTTTTTCTTTTTAAAAAATAAAAGTAAAAGCGAGAAGTTCCTATTGGTAGCTTTACATTGAAATATTACTTTTCTATTTATTTTTCTTCATTAAAAATTTGTTTTTTATGAGTTTTTGTCTTATCATTTCTCAAGCTGCTTGGGATAATTTTATCTCCGGTTACTAAATTATAACCGTACAAAAATGGATCAATGATGATAAAAGAAGAGAGAGAAAAAGGAAATCATAATAACTATTCAAAGGTGAATTCGTTAATATAAGAAAGAAAGTTGGTACTTATTGGGCGACTGCATTATATAATGATGGGGATAGATCCGTTTACAAACTTTTTTTGAATTTTTTTACAAATTATACTATGTTCTCCCGGGTAATCAGTGTTCTCCCGTGAAAACATAGTGTAATTTGTAAACAAAAAGTTTGAAAATATAATCTGCCCCTGTAATACTTATAATCCCGTTCCGCCTAAATTTCCCTCCTTTTCTGTATAAAATAAAATAAAATTCAATCCTTTTTTCTATCTTTATTTAATGATAACAATTATTAACATTATAAATAACTAGTTTTGATTTGTCTCTCTTTTTTTAATCCCAATAATTTCTAAATCAATAAATTATTGTTAATAATGATAATTTGATAGATAATTATTCTTTTCCCTTCCTTTACTTATTCGCAGAAGAACTTAAATATTTGTCAAGTTTTAAGTACTTCAAGCAACCAAAACTTTTATTTTCTTGAACATAAGCTGGTTACTCACACTTTGAATATGTTGAAAGTGAAACAACAACAAAATGTATTGATTATTCACCCAAATAAAAATCATAATCATAATATGGGAATTATGAATAACTATTTCTTTTGAACAATAATATAAACCGCAAATTAATCCTAATTGAGTTTCGTAATCTTCCTTGACTTACAAGAGAGCATGTTTGTGATGACTCAAATTTTGAGTAATGACTATTTCCAATATATATATATATATATATATATATATATATATATATATATGTCCACTATTTATTTTTTTTCTAAAAAAATAGATCTTACTATCTTATCTTTATTGTATGAGATAATTATCTCATGCAACATGAGATAAATATATCCCATATATATATAGAGAGAAAGAAATATTTCTCAAGCTGCTTGAGATACATTTCTCTCCGGTTATCCCAAAATTATTTCGTTTTGTTTATTTATTTTCTTATATTAATTGATTCACTTTTGAATGGTTATGATTCTCTTTTTTTCTCTCTTCCTTTATCACCATTGATCCATCTTTGTATGGTTACGATTTAGTGGCCACAGATAAAATTATCTCAAACAACTTGAGAAATGATATATATATATATATTATTTGGAGTTATGACCGACATACAGACTACCATCAAATATTCGGAAAAAGTTGACCGCGTGTCCGACACCGTGTCGGAGCGTGTCGGACACGACTCTCCCTGTTTTTACAAGTGTATGTGCTTCCTTGTATATAACCATGATTAATTAAATAATAAATTATATTGGAGATAATAATGGTTAAATTAAATATAGTTTGTTCTTGTATAGTCCCCACTATTTACTCACAGATATCTAAGGTTGACGAAATAAAAATCCTCAACTAACTAGTGAGATGAATCACTTAAGTTTGATGGATCTGGAATAAAATTAATATTTCACTCTATCTTCCAATTTCCTTGCACTCTCTCTTTCTCCACCCTTATTCTCTTCAAATTCTTAATATACTTAAAATGTTGGTCACACCCTATTTATACAAAATGTTATGTATGCAACTTGTGGCTATTTTATTATTATAGTAAACATGCAATCTTCGAGGAAAGAAATAAAAACCACACAACAATTTGGTTAGCCACCATTTTTTAAAATAATGTGTCTACTATCACCATTTTCTAATCAAGTGAATATCATGGAACACTCACATCCATTTAGTAGGCCACCACTTTGAAAATAATGTACTTACCATGACATTTTGGTATCGCTCTTTTTCCAATTATCTGAACATAACAATATTTTTCCCTAATCAAAATTTTTATCTATTAAAAATAAAAATCTTCGTCCTTGTATATTGTTAGTTGTTCCAATTTATTTATTCAAGATCTGAAAATAAGTTGATTCCAATTTTTATTTTAACATTTCTAGGTATACATTTTTGTCCATGAGTTTGAAAAAAAGAGAGATAAGTTATTCTATTTATTTTTGTCGATCAGTCTCCAACACTATTAGATCGGAATCTCAATTACCTTTATCATTTCTCTCTCCTATTGAGTTTATGATCTAATGGTTTGGAGAGTGGTAGGCAAAGTTAGACAGAAAAAAGATATGTATAATAACATATTGAAACAAATTTTTTTATCTAATATTATTTTATTTCAAGTTTATGTTAATTGTTGCCTTTGTTTGATATTAGTGTAATTTATGATAAAGTTTAAAAAAAATTGAACTTTATCAAAATATTTTTATATAAAGAAATATTGCTGGCAAATAGCCTAATAGCCTGAAGGCCCTAAAGAACCATATTTTTTCTAGATATCAACCCATGTTCAAAGTTCTAACGAGTTTGATTAATTCGATTTCAGATTAGAATTTTTCCACCCTCTCAAAAATTATGACTCTTAGGAATCAAACTTACTACCATTTAGGCAGGTCTAGGGTCTAAATGGATCGCGAGTAGATTAACAACTTTTGAATAACAACCATACTTTTTAAAGATTATTTACAATGGGTAGTGTATATAATATATCATTATTTCCCATAACACGAAGAATGAGATAACAAGTAATATTACATATAATTCTCAAGAATCCATCTCCTTAGTGCAGATAAATTCTATAAATTTTATATCTCTATTATTTCAATATAAAGAGGAATTACAACCAACTTCAAGAACTTATCTCCTTTGGGGAAATAAACCTTTTCAGTTGTATATCCTCATTATTTCAATTATTTAAAATTTCGTCTTCATATACAATTTCAAAATTACTGCACACAATAATCACCTTTAGACAGATAATTGCATATGATAATTTTTATCAAAACTTTGATAGTTTAAAAATAATGTTATAAATAATCACACACAAATAATATAAAGAACTTTATAACATGTATTTGCAAAATGCATGTTGCATTTACAAACAACAATTTATATTACAAAATTTCAATGCCCAATATCAATAATTATACTCATAATCTAACATTTCAAATTAAAGTGTACATGCTAAACTAGGGAGAATGAGCACGACCCTTAAAATCCACATATGTTATAATAATTTTATAGTAATTGAAATTTAGATAACATCGGGACAAGTATACTTTTCGCAATTAAATATGAATAATAGCAAATAATTTCAAATAAATATTTATGTATGAAAAATTAAAATAAGTATTTCAAGATCACTGAACAATAAATTATCTAAACATGTTTACAAATTGATTCAAATAGAAAAATATAATCTTAAAACAAAACATAAATGCATTAGAAGAAACTACATGGCAAGATTCAACTTCAATTTCAAGATATTATAACGAGGCTAACATACTAGTACATTCTCATTTGGACAAAATACACAAACCAAAATTGTAACCAAAGCCAAAACCTCGGATGAATTAACAATAAGCACAACAAGGCCAGCAAAATATATATTTTCCTTTGGTCAAAATGCACAAATCAATGTCAAAATTTCATATGAGTTAATCATTGAGAACAATATTGGGTTTGAAAATCTACCCGCTTTAGGCAGATAAATTCCTATACCAATGAACCTCTAATAATTTCTTCTACAATCCTCAAAGAAAATTTCCTCACGGAGCATACACTGCTTTCACAGAGCTGTCCCATTTGGGCAGACAAATCACATATACCAATGCACCCTTAATAATCTCATTCCAAACCAGTGTTTAAAACCCGGCCCGGCCGAGGTCAAGGGTCACGGGGTCCCTATGCTGACCCGGTTTTATATATTAAAAATATATATATATATATATATATATATATATATATATATATATATATATATCCTATATGAAAATATTAAAAAAAAATCACCAATCATCAAAAATTCAAAATATACTTAATATAATTCACCAATTATAGCCACAAGTTAATAGTATACAACCTAATTAAAGTATCAAGATACCAAAGTACAAAACTCATATTCTAATGATACCAAAGTATCAAGATACCACAAGTCTAGGTCGTTGGGAGAGAAGAGAACGATTAAATTTAGGTTTGCAAGCATTTTTATTTTATTTTTTAATAAAACGACGTTGTTTCATGGAATTTTCTTATAAAAAAAACATGCAGTAACCCCCTTTGACCCCTCTGACCCTAAAACCCGGCTGAATTTTAGGGGTTGGAGAGGTCGATGTGCATATAGGGTCTAAATTGTGACCCCAATCCTCAGAGGGGAGAGGTCAGGATTGACCCGGGTCAACCCGGGAGGTGGAGTGGGGTTTTAAAACACTGTTCCAAACAAGTTCATAAGTTCTTAATTATAACATATAATCACCTCTTATGGACAGAAAATTGCATGAAATAACCAAAAACATTCCTTAAACTACAAAGAAATTTTCACAAACCAATATAAGCAATTACACTTTGGTGGTAATCACCCATAGAAATTCATGAAAACACTTGCACAAGAATTAATTTTCTCTTGCCCAAAATAATAACATTCTCAAATAAATTTTGCACTTATACAATTCAAGCAGAAACATGCACCTTAATAAACAAAAATATTAGAGCAAACATTACAAACTTAGAGTATAAAAATTTAATGTTACATCCAAGGATATTGAATATTATCAATAGGACCAAAAAAAAAGAATATGATAAAATAATATTTTTTAATATATCTTTCACAAAAATATACTTAGAAACAAATTAAAAAAAATTAAAGTTCAACGCTTCCCCCCAAAAAAAAATTATTGTAATTTATTTCTTTTAAAATATTATATGAAATCACAGTTAACTATAACAAAACACAAGTAAAATTTGGTAAAAATTATATCAATATTGGGCTCACAAACGCCTCACACGTTATAGATGGGCTTCACTCAAGGAATTTAAATGAGTCTTTTCCCCCACCAAGCAAATTGACTACCGAAAAATTAAGTTGCATCCATAAATAACGTCTAACTCTAAACGAAACAATATTTATCAAAAACATTATAGATTCATGCATTTTTATTTATGTTGAATGCAGTATAATCCACATGACTATCAAATTACTTTTATTTAAACTATAACTTTCAAATAATTTCAAACAAGACACAAAGACATCAACGGTAATGTATTTACTTTTATCCAAATATTTACATTGACCCACCATCACAAATATAACGATATATCTTAAAAGCTTTCAATCAAATTCAACAAGGCATAAAATAAATTTGACTAAATACAAATGTATAAATAATTGACATAGCGATCAATAAGTCCGCATCTTAGATGTTGTGGTCTCTTTAATCACCATCATACAAAGTACAATTGGGTTTGGAAATGTCAAACTTTTGATTTTATCTTTCTTTTTTTTTTTTTAAGGTGCATCAATAAAAACAATGGAACCACTATAATGTATTTTTTTTTTTAAACACTTTTGTATTTGCATTTTTTTATTTTTTTTTACAGCAACGCAAATACGACCAACCAGCAAGAATTAATCAATGCCATCATCAACCATGCATAGCATAAATAACAGGGTACAACTACAAACACTTAACCCCGTTTTGTTGATTAATGCAGCTTTCATTGTGTTTCAAGTTAGCAATTACTTGATCACATCATAATAATTAATTACTTTATTCTCGTACAAATTAAATTAACGCTAAAATACCCATTTGATTGGCTAAGGACACCGATCCTTGCAAAGCCTAAAATTGCGCGTCAAGTCGGCATTTGTGTGGGCTTCTTCAAATATATTTAATACAAAACTAGTGCTGTCCTTTCGATCAAGCCTTGCCCACCCACAACCATCCTGACCTTAACACAGTTTTGGCTGTCATGACCATTTTTTTGTTGTTGCTAGCCAAACATATAGGTTTTTACCCATTTCATCACTGTTTCATCCTCCCCTGCTTGCTACTCATTAGCACGCAAATTAACCTCATTATCATAACGAAAACAAGTTCTTCTAAAAACAGAACCAAATCAATTAACTTCATTAATTAGTGATTTAGCCCATTTAATTTAATTATTTGAGAAATAAATAGCTTGTGTATCAGTATCACAATGAAAACCAAGTGTCCTATTACAGGTCCATGCTGTCAAACAGGTACCACTTCAGCTTCTGGTACAAACTGGCAATTCATCTGATAAGAGGCTTCTGAATTATTAGAGACAAGAAAATGACATGACAGATGCTGTAAATTGAAAAGAGCTGATTGAACTCATTGCTATATATATATATATATATATATATATATATATATATATATATATATATATATGTAAATTATTCTATGTATTTTCGGAAGTACATAATGTGACCTAGTGTACTTTCGAGAGAATATATAATGTAATTTGTAAATAAAAAATTTCTAAATAAAATCCTCCCTTGTATGGAGAAGGATCTGTTCACAAATTTTTTTATAAATTTTTGCAAATTATATTATGTACTTCCGAAAGTATATAGTATAACTTAGTATATTTCCGGGAATACATAATGAAGTTTGTAAATAATTTTTTTTTTAAATAAAATCCTCCCCTATATGAAGAAAGATCTGCTCACAAATTTTTTATAAATTTTTACAAATTATATTATATACACCCGAAAGCATATAGTATAACTTAGTATATTTCCAAAAATACATAATATAATTTGTAAATAAAATGTTTATAAATATAACTCTTCTATATATATATATATATATATATATATATGTGTGTGGTTTTCATTGGTTTTCCCCCTTTTCATAATTTCCCTTTCTTCGACTAGACCGGTGATAAAATTAATTATTCACTTCTGTCTTAAAATCATCAAATTTTTTTTTTTTTGATAACAAAAATCATCAATTTCAACCTGAAATAAAGATAATTGGGATTATATAGATAATTAAGGGTTACGAGGCTTCAGCTTAATTTGCATTGACTAGTAAACCCCCTGCAGACTTATCTGTATGTATAGATGTATAGAAGGGTACCATAATTAGGGTACATAATTATAACTATTTAACTCACCAGTTATTATTTTTCCGCGGAATGAGTTCTATGATCGATATACATCCATTAGTAGTTTAGGAATAAAATTTGAGGGACAGATACATAAAGTATAAACTAAGTTTCCAATTCTATAATCGGAAGCAGATCAACCAAACCAGAAGCAACCGCTAAGAACTAACAAGGGGTTAATTAAGTCCTAAAAAGAAGTGAAATATTCAGTATGGAAGAGTTATAATTAATATGCACAGAGAAAAGAAGAAAATAAATGAGTCAATAATGAACGTATATATAATAATTATATCGGCAGAGTGAAAAAAAAAAAGTACCAAAAAGATCATTTCATTTCATATGTAATTTAACATAATTATGTCAAGGATCTAAATCATTAATAATTAAATCAACGGTGATGATTGTGTAACTTTCTATCCTTATATTTTTTTTCTCTTCTCTTTTATCACCATTAACTCACCCATATATGATTATGATTGCCCCACATGACAAGAGAATTCACTCCCAAAAAGTACGTTATCTACAAAACATACATACTTAAAAGTTAAAGGGTTTTATAAGAGTTATGTTGTAAGAAAAGTGACTGTGTAATGTTATAGAGATTCGTTTTGCGTGCCGTAATTTTTTTTCTTTTTTCTTCAAAAAGTGTGGACCCTACAAAATATTGTGTGTGTAAGAAAGTTTGTTGTGTCATGTTAAATGACAAATGCAAACCCCAAAGTTAAAACACATAAATTTTATAGGAATATCTCATACCTACTCGCTTCAAAAAAATAATTAAAATTAATATAAAAAAAAACACATAAGCTTTACAGGATATATAACAAATCAAAGACTCAAAATTTTAACAATGCTCTAGCCATCTATATTTAATTGGATCCGCATATATGCACGGTACGGAAAATAAAACAAAGGTGCCATCCTGTCAAACATCTCCTCAGCTATAATCATTTCTGGGAAAGTCTCTCAAACTCCCTGCAAAGTCCTTATTGGGACATTGTTCCATATCAAGTCCCGTTCACAATCCAGCTAGCAACTAATTATCATTTCGATGAGTAAAATAATTGCTGATTTAACATGTGGTTCATTTTTTTATTTATAAAATAAATTAACATGTAAGCAAAGTTAATTAGATGTTCCTTTCTTAACAATGCATATATGGATTAGCTAGCAGTACGTGTCGTAAATAACCAAAAGGTACTTGGATCTGAGTTATATATACCTATATATACAATTGCTTACGTAAATAGTACATATAAGTAGTTATATACTTGTAATCAATATGTCAAGTTCTTAGAACGATGTTAATATTCTATAACTAACGATCAACTCTTTTTTAGGTTAATTTGTAAGATAGTATGATTAAACTATCTTATATTAGTTTAGGCAATATATATGATTGGGAGATTTAAATGAGAGTCATCCGACTCAAAGGTGTACCAATTAAAGTTGGTGGTGAAAAAGCATTTAGATTCCACTGAATAAATATAAATTTTATCAAGGAAAAATAAAACGAAACATTTGGGCTATATAGATGGAATGTCTTATTTGGGTATAATATGATGGTACGTGGGTTGGGTGGATGGCTTTGGACAAGTGTGAATTTTTGTACAGCTTTCATTAATTTTATTGGTTTCATTTCATATGATCCACATGGGTCAAGCAGACACTTCCCTATTAACTTAACATTATTTATCTATGGGAATATATATATGCATGATGGCACATAGGGCCCTCTCCCAATATTGGAAGGTCAAGCTATCCCTACCATATAAATATAAGCCACTTCTCACCGTATATTTATGTGTCGTTTTAAACTCAGAACAACCATTTAATTCTCTACTGTAAAAGTTTATCCTATGAAAATAGTTAAGTTCCCAGCATGGAACGAATTTTGATTACTGAGTTCTAACAGACATAATTTCTCGTTTTCTTTAAAAAGAATCAGTCTTTGATAGGTTTTACTGTTGGGCTTGTTAGTTTCAAAGGCCATTTTGAAGCAGAGAAAAATTAAGATGACAAATGCTTACACACATATTCATTCGTACACGTACAGCTTTTTTATACATTACAAGTAATAATACGTATTTGAGAGTCAATGTCAGACGCAGATAAGAAACTTTCGCATGAAATTAACATTGATTTATTCCTTCATCTTGTTTCTTAGCAATACAATAGGAAGAAACTTTCGGATGAAGTAAACTTCACGTATATAGGTAGCAAATACCAATTTTCTATTACATAAAACAGGAGCTACTTACTTAATTATGGTAATTTAAACTCGGTTCTAGGCCCCTTCTTTAGGAAATGTTGTTCTCCCTATTCAACCCAGAATAATGAAATCCCTGAAGAAAACTGAGAATGGCATATTGCCCAAAATATGGAAACGTTACTTTTTTTAGATGATTGATAAGTTTCTATTATTAACTCATCTACATGTCATTTCAAGAATCAAAACTAAACTATAACCAAAAGTACGGGAATCTGTATCCAAAAAAAAAAAAAAGTACGGGAATCTTTTAGGGTGATTTAATTGGAGTAATAATTATTTGATTTTTTTTTTACTGCATTTTTGGAGCATTAATTAGGATGAGCTTACACATATCTTAATAATTAATTATATACTCTTGTACCATTAAAGTCGGACTATTCAAGTTAAAATCATGAAATTCACAAAAATATTTCTTATAACCTGATCCAAAATAATGAACTTATTCATATTTATGACCATATGTTTCTATCCATACACCATATGTTCATTCGCTCTTAAATAAATTTCTATCGTTATTATTAAATTATTTCTCTCACGTATTTGTTATTTGTATGATCAATGATCATTTTCTTCTTCTTTTTCCTCAACAAATATCTTTTCTGACTTTTCATAGTTTTTTTATAAATAAAATTTCGAAACATGTCATTTTCGTATTTATGATATATAGACAATATTTCGGCATATTATAAATTGTTTATATTAAATGCTTAAATTCAAATTTCTTCATATTTGATCATCTAAGTTGAGAATGTCATTCTTTTAATCGAAAAGCCAAACTCTTCCGTTACTTCTACTATCACCACTACCGGTTTGGGACAGAGAGGAGATGCTATGTGCTGCAAAATGTTTAGGGTTAAACGTATCTTAGCCCTCCGTTACTTTCCAAAAAAAATAATCTAAAAACTTAGGGTTTCAAACAACTTCCACGTCTCCACCTAGACCCACCTCCCCAGAGATACGGTGTACAACACGAACCAATGAAAAGCAGTTAATGTGCAAAGGCCATGAGCAGAACCTTTAACCTTGGATGACACGACAGGCACAAATTAATAAATGAACCACTGAAAAAAGGATAGCGTGAAATCAACGCGCGAGTACTGTACTCGCATTTTTTTTTTCACCCTTCCGTCTAGGGTTTCCTCGCTGTCCAGTGTCCACAAAGCCCATTATAAATGGTTAGTGATAAGAGCCGCACATTCTCGCCACGTGGTGATTACTCATTGGGTCTTTATTTCTCTCTCCTCACATTCTCTCTCTACATTTACAATTTCTATGCGTATGGATCTTACATAGACATGACTTGCTACGGTGTTTTTTAAATAATATACAAAACAAACACACCTTCTTCCAAGGACAAGAGGATAAAAATTCTCTCACTCACTCTCTCTCCTCTCTTTCTCTCTCTTTCTCTCTCTCATACCGAAAGAATCGAAAGCCCCTCTCTCTCTCTAGGGTTTCTGTGTCTTTCGCACTCAAATTGTGCTCTCGTAGTTGGGAATCATAGCTCCGAGCTGAGCTACGTGGCTTCTCCATCGAATGCTGTATCTTATGGTGTCGTTTCTTTGAGGAGCCGTTGAGAATCGGTGAAAAGCTGGGAGAGATCGTGTGTGGTGGTCCGCAGGTAAGTTTGGGTGGGTCTTATTTTTCGTATTATCCTTTTTCGCCCTCAGTTTTTAAGTCGGTGATTGAATCTGTGTTGATCGGGGACAGGTTCTTGGATCCTCTTGAGCGTGTTTTGATTTATTTGAGATATTAAGGTTACTGTAGTGTTTATGGTGTGTCCACTTCAGCTTTTGCTTTGCGTTTCTTTCTTTCTTTCTTTTTCTCTGGGTATTGCTTTATTGCTACCGTTTCACGCTTCTTCTTTTTTATTTTCTTTTTTTATTTTCCTCTAGCGTTTTCTTTGCTTGTTGATTTGAACTGAGTTAATTTTTGTTTACCTGAGGTGAATTTATGTAGGTCGCTGAACCCTAGGATTTTGGCTTTGTGGATTGTTGTGCGTCGTTTCTTCATCTGGTTTCTGCTCGTAACATGTGATTACAAGGTGGGTTTCTTGCCTCGCTTCAATTCTTATACTAAAATAATATTTTCGCTGCAAGATGACAAGTTTCGCTCTTGAATTTTGAAGAAAACCCTAGTAGTGTTGTTGGGTCTTGTTAGCTTTGGGTATGGCTCCTTCTGTGAACGAATTATATGGGTGGGTGGCTAGTTTTTTGTGTTGTTGCGTTTCAAATGTTCAATTATTAACTTTGAGCATCTGTTGGTTGGTTTTATTGAATGGAAAACTAGGGTTTAGGAACTTTCATAATGTTGGAGGTTGTCATTTTATGTGACCAAACACTGTGTCTGAAGTTTTCATTGGTTATGATAACAATTTATCTTGGATTTTGCCCTTGCTTATCTTGTCTTCCTTTTCATTTGTTAGCAGCTTTGCATAAACCCTAATAGTTTTCTACAAAGCTTGACTAAATGTTTTCATATGTTTCTAGTGTATTATTCCTTACATGTGTGTAAATCTGTTACTATCGTTTGATTAATAATAGCTTGACTTAATTGTTAGACCCATTATTTCCTTTTCAAATTTTAATTTGTATTTAATTGGTGTGAATAGGAAACACTTTATTTGTGCTTCTACCTGTGGTTGCTTGTACTGTGCGGATGTGAATGCATAGTTGTGGAGAGTCATTTGCAAGGTGATTGTAATACTGTCACTGAGTCCATGAGATCGTATATCCAGATTGACTCAATCTCTATAGATCTTGCCGATTCTATTGGTAAGAGAGATGCGGGCAAATGTGAACATTTCTCAATACGGTAAGCCTTGATGCTACATGCTATACAATCCTACTAATTTTGTCAGGAGGGGGAGGAGGAGGGGAGCATATCGAGTTATACAGTTTATGTCTGCCTTCACATAATTTATAGTATCATGTAGCTGATGCATAAGGATGATTACATTGTTCTTATTCGATGAGATCATAATGTATTTTTTATCATTTTAGTACAATGCTGCAATGTAGTTGTTTACAATTACCAACATATGGGAGCCAATCAATTAATGCATTGCATGATGGCAATTATAAACCCCAATTAGTTTGGGATTAAGGTTTGAATAAGGACTCATAAAGAATCAAATGGTCGGTCATGCCTAAATATACGCAGTTCTGGATATTACAGAATTATGTGAAAAAATGTTCAGTTTAGTTATTAATTGGGAATATATCAAATTCTTTCTTTTAAAAAAATGTGAAGATTAGATTTTCTTATGTAGAATCAGACACTACCTTTTGGTTCCCCTTTAGAATCCTTAACACTATCTTAATTTATTGCTAGTGCAGTGGATATGTGTCTGAAATTCGCAAAAAAGACTGGAAAATTTGTTGGCCATTTCCAGTACATGAGTCTGATGAGCAACCATCACTTCCACCGTTAGATGTACCAAAATACGGATGTGGGTGTTGTCAAAACTCTCGACAAGAAATCGCTGCCAAAGACACTCATAAAGATGACCAAACAGACTTTAATTGTTGCAGTACTGGATGCAGATCTGATACCAACTGTAGTGATGCTGCTCTCAAGTCTGGTATTCAGCAAGATCCAATGTCCGATGCTCTTGAGAGAAGAGAAATTGATCTTAATAATAATCTGAGCTGTGACTATGATTGCTTACCAATTAGTATTGAGAAAGAAAATAAAGATGGAGCTTTACTCAGCCGAACAATAGGTAACTTCAATATCAGGTCTATAAGAGTATCTTATTTATTATTTTACATTATGTGGTTTGATTTTCTGTGTCTCCTCTAGACCTTGAGATCGGCTTGGAGGATAATCTCAATAATCAAATAGCTAGCGTTCCATCACCTAAAATTTATCCAGGCCTTGCACAAGAAGTGCTTACAACTAAAAGAGGTAGGTTCAACTGAATAGAACATATTTTAGTCAAGCTGCAGTACTTTTGTTCTTTTGTATTATTAAAGTGACAATTTTGTGTATATTATAGTAGTATGTTCTTGATTTCAAAGATTGCAATTCAAGATTTTTTTTTTCCGAGACAGGCAGTGAAGGTAATGCAGTTTCTTATGATGAGCTTGCTAGCAATCTCAAATGCATGGATGAGAGTTCTGCTGAGATTTGTAAAGGAGGAACACCTTTTGCAGATAACCAATGCCAGAAAGAATTAATAAGAGCTTCTACAATTTTGGGAGAAGGAACAAAAGTAATGGAGACAGACAATATATATGATCAAATAACTGGAAATCCTCCTCTTGAATCAGCTGCCTGTAATCATGCTGTGCCTGCAGGAAGTATGGACAATATGGTTGAAAATGATTTTGACGATCATCATTTAGAAAAGTCCACTGGTTTGTCTCGTAGGAGACCTCGGAAGGTGCGCTTGATGTCTGACTTATTAAGTGAAAATGGTGAATTGAAGACCGAGCAAATCACTATACCAGAATCCTCATCCCATGGTACTTCCAATGCTTCTGCAGCTTCACAGGCACATTTAATTTTCCCAGGAAAGGTGGATATTCAAGGAGATTCTACATTGACAAATGGAGGTCAGAGTAGAAAAAGGAAGTTTCTTCTGGATGAAGTAAGGAGACCTGCAAATATGCTTTTTCAGAGGGTTGAAACTGAAGTTCATGACTTGGAGGGAGATGCAAAAACAACTGATACTGTTTTTGCTACTAGATCCAATTCCAAAGATATACTAGCAGGAACAGGTTTACAAGATGTTGCAAAGGTCCACTGTAGTAAACCTGAAACTGAAACAAGCCATATCATGGGTAAGAAGAAGAACAAAAAGATTAAAGTTGTAGATAATTACTTGATTCCTGAGCCACAACAAGGACAGCAAATTGAAAACAAGGACACTATGGATACTGCAGACAAGGCATATGCATCTGAATCTCTTTCTTCTAGATTAACTCCTTCTACCTTGAAAGGGATGGATACTTTTCCTTTCCATGCCCTCAGAATAGAAAATGAGTCCAATCTGTCCAAAGAAAAGGGGAAAATGCTGCAAACCGATGGGGAGCTTGTTTCTTTATCCTGCCAGAAAAATGACAGACTTGTAGAAGACTCTTTTGCATATTCAGGGGAAAAAATCAGGTCAAGTATGCATGTAGCCGCTCCAATTCCTTCAGCCCAAGAGCTACTAAGTGAAAAAGGACCAGAAGAGGGACTGCATCTTTCTCTAAACAGTTATTTGGCAGTACATGATTACAACAAAAAATGCATCCATAAAATTGAAAATCGCCTACCTTTCTCATTTCCTTTACAGGAGGGCACTTCAAAAGTACCTCAGCTTAATAGGAGAGGCAATGAAACCAATGTTTTTCGAGGGCCAAGCATTCCGTCCAAGCACACAACAAATGCTATTTCTGGAAAAGGTGATCATTGCGAAGTAAGTAGCCACAAAAATCCCCTCAGAATGCTTTTTCTTAATTAGAAAAATATGTATAGCTCTCGGAATGAAGATGAGATTCATTGTTGTGACCAGCAAATCTTATTATGTTTTTTTCCTGCTCATTTGTGTGAGCATCAACCAGATCTTTGTATTCTAATCAATATCATACTTCTATAGACTTTCCATTGTGAACCACTTTGACCTCTTTAAACATGTTTCTGAGGAGATCATAATTTTCTTTTTGCAGGAAATTACTGGTGCAAGAGACACAGAAAAAACTGTTGAAGCTGGGGAACAACTTGGTATAATGAAAAGATACAGTGAACAAACAGCGGAGGTGTCTGAGCAGGGAACACTAGATGATATACCCATGGAAATTGTGGAACTCTTGGCAAAGAATCAGTACGAGAGGTGTCTTCCTGATGTAGAAAATAGAAGCACCATGTTGGAAAAATCCACTATAAGAAGGAAAGCACAGATGACAGCTGGCCCTACTGTATACGGAAAAGGGGATATAAGCTTGTTAAAAGAGTGCCAGAAGGTGAAACCTCAGGGAAGACATAAGAAAGATAACACAGCCACAAGAGGAGAGAATATGAAGCCTAGTAAAAGAAAGCCTGTTCATTACTTTTCTCCAAACAACTTGGGCATGAATAATCCGTGCCCACCTCAATCCCCCTTTGGTTTTGAAGTTTCCCAGTCCCAAAAGAAGCCAGCAAATGGATTCCATTTTTCACATATGGGTTCTAGCCAGCATGGTAGTGCTCGAAATTTCAAGTATAATGGGAGTCTCGAAGGTGGATCCTCTAATGCTACTTTGCAAGCCCGGGGAGGATGTAGCTTGCATAAGAATATCTTACAACAGGATGATGAAGCTTCTCGCATTTGGGCATCCTTGACTCCAAATCATGGTTCCCTAGGACTTGATTTGCCCAAGAAGGTTGTTTCTCAGGCTACTAGTAGTAACATGGACATAACTTCACTCCGATCTGGTGCACTTCATAAGCCGAACATGAAGAGGAATATTGATCTTAACTACATTAATCTGAATGCTGCTGGCCTAGAAAAGCTTAGTAGGAACACAGGTCCTGGAACCTTCAACAGGATGAATGGAGAATATTCATTTCCTTGCAAGCATAATGGGATGGAGTCTCATCAAAATTTGAGGGGATCTCTGGATTTGTACTCTAACGAGACAATACCAGCCATGCATTTACTCAGCCTTATGGATGCAGGCATGCAGTCACGTACACCATTCAATGTGGGTGTCAGTGCTCAAATGCTTAAAAGACCCTCTTATCCTGGTGATTGCAATACTAAGTTAGAGATTGGTACATCTAAGGCCCATGGTACCCAGAAAAGGCAACCATCTGATTATTACAGCAGAAGTTACTTATCAGATAAACCACATGGCTGTTTTATTGGCTCTCCAACCTTTGGTGCATCTCCATCAACCCAGCATGATAAGAAATTTGCAAGAGCTACTGGTTTCAATGGTCAAAATTCAACAAAGTCAGCAAAGAAAGAAAAGACGAAGACCTCCAACTCAGCCCTGCAGAATAGAGTTAGTACGCAGTTTAGCTGGCCTCCTCTTGAAACAGAAACGCCACTGCAACAGAAATTGGAAGTTCATGGTACTCATGAAACCTCAGTGCCGTTTAAAATCAACTCTGGAAACTCATGTGTGGTGAACAGAAATCCAGCTGATTTCATAATGCTGGGAACAGAGAATGTCTATATGATCAGAGGAGAAGATCTGAAATTTGAGAAGAGTATTCCCAAAAACAGGCCTCGCGGCCCTACTCCACATGGATACAAGCAGCAGAGGAATTTGAAGGGAACTAAAATGAAAGAACATTCAAAACATTGAAACCCTTCATTTTTCCATAATCTGGTAGCTTTTCATAATCTCCTGAATTTCATTATAAATCTATAAATTTATGCTAAAGCTTTTCTTTCATGCCACCTTATTTTCCGTCTGGCTTTCTTAAACAATTTCAGCAGGTGGAGTCTTACATGCAACCTGAGCATAGCAAATGACTTTCATCTTAAGTGTAGAAGTGCAGATCTTTGACTTGGAAACTGAAATTCATTGACTCGGGGAGGAGTTGGCCAGATGCCATGCCAGAAAGCTGAGTGATATAAGATCCGACATAGATAAAAGGCCATCATGCATCTATTTCATTTACCTGTTGTAATTAGTTTTGATGTGAACTAATAATATGTTCTTCGTCTATTATGTTGTTGTTGTAAAATTTATGGGGAAGCCCTCGCGATGGCCCCCTAGTTTTAAAGTGTCAGTTTGGTGTCATAAAGTTTACGGGGATGCCTCAAAATAGCCCCGTATAGACTTGTAAAACTCTGGTTACAATTCATACAAGTGACAAAACCAAGTTAAAGGATATAGTTTGTAGCTGAGATCGAACGTGAGTTCATTTTAGATTTTGGCTTTTTATTTTGATCCCTTCTCTCCTTTCACATCTCTTTCTATGCATATTTATAAAGCTCGTATGCTGTCTTTGTAGTAGGATGGATTTTTATTTTATTTTTTCCGCGTTATTCTAAAGCATTTATTCAGTAGTAACATGCTAAGTAATGGGAAGGGGCAGGAAATGTAGTCAATAATTTATTCTCCCTTTGCATGTCCAGTTTATAGTACTGTTGACCTTCGCTCTGCCTCTGCAAATGGGGTAGACCTTTTTGCATTTTCTAGTTTTGTAACTACGTACGATTGATGCCCCTAATTATCTAGAACAAAAGTGAAAATTCAGAGTAAATACTCTTTAGTTTCTGCATTTATTTTTTATATTATATTAAGGCAAAAGTATTTCTGCTTTTGTGGCATAAATATTTTGTCGGCCACAAACATTTTTACTAAAATCCGACATCGGATTCTGGTAAACATGTGTGAGTGACTGATAAATCTTTCTGCCACAGTTGCAAGAGTTGGAACCTTTATATTAAACTCCTCTCTATTAAGAAAAAATTTACCAGCTATGTAGTATTTATAAAAAAAGAGATGTTATATTTACTATGTTTTTTAATATCTCTTATTACTAAATCTTAATTGTTAATTTTCACCAATTTAATGGTTTTAATTTATTGGAAATTAATAATTAATTAATAAGTATGACTTAATAGATTATAACTGTTAAGTTGGCGAATATTAACTGTTAAAATTTGGTAGTAAGTATAACTTCTCATTTATAAAAATATTGAAAATTTGTTTATTTTTTTTTTGAGAATTTTCGACCGAGTTATCGATTATTCGACTGATCTAGTTGTTCAGTTGGGAGAATTACAATAACAGCTCCATTAATTTTTTAATACAACTGCTTATCCAGAATTTGAACTTGAGATCATTAGTTTAATCGGAATGCCAATTATTTAAAATGATGTCAAATATAATAAATTCTTAATTGACTCTTTAGCTTATGTCAAATATATATTGTGTAATCGAACATTGAATTAAAAGATTGTGCATAGAAATTAAAGTAAGTGTAGCAAGTGATTTTTTTTTTTTTTATTCTTAACATATGAAGTTAAGTAATGTATTTCATCACCAAACATTGAAGGTTTAACGATCAACTCTTCTTATAGGTTGATTGTGGCTTTGGCCCCTTTTTTTAAAACATAAAAGTTTTGGAAAACAAATTTCTGCTTTTGCTGCGGCAGTAAAAGTAAACATATTAATCCCAATTTTTTTCCAACACTTTTTCTTTTTTTATGTAACCCCCTCACTTATTGTATGGTAGTCTAGTTTAGCCACTCAACTTAACACCAGACCTTTTGTTGTAAATTGAAGTTTTATATGTAAGTTCTCGTAATAGAGAGAATATCTGCATGGTAATAATAAAATACAAGGATAAGAAATAATTTAATTTAAAATATATAACTTCAATTTTGTGTGTCTGTGTATATGATAATGTTATCTAAATACTATTTTGTTCATTCAAAACGTCGTATATGTAACAAATGTTGTTGGTAGTTCACTTGATAATAATGGAGTTTAAGTGGAAAGGAAATGACTTCAGTTTCTCACGTGTCATTTTTTGGGAGAAGTTTAAATATCTTCATTCCTGATTCGCATATTCTGAATTATATGCTCGGAGAGTCAACTCGACCCAAAAGATAATCAGGGTTGGGTTAATTTAAAAAAAAAAAAGTCATATATGTTTTCCTTCTTGTAAATATCTTACTGCATAACATCATAGAAGATGAGCTAAACAAAATTGCAAGACAGAAAGAAAGTAAAAAACGAGAGAAAAAGACCCTAAAAGAGACTATCAGGTTTTATAAAACAAAAATGAGACCAACAATGATTATGCGATGGAAAATATGAAATAGAGAAGATGAAAAGGAGGGACAAGATTTATACCCAAAGAACAAAGTGTGGATGAGCTTTTGCATATTTTACTTGCCCCTTTTTCCTTTTATTAGCTTTAACTTTTTGGAGGAAACTGAGTAGGTCAGAACACAGATACACCCAATTACCCAAACATCTCGAAATCGAAAACTTTTTATCTTGCGTTATATTATTTCAGCACAAAAAAGCCCCATTTATTCCGTGCATTAAATTTCTAAGCACAAAAAAAATAGTGTTAAATCACGTTGCTGACACCGTCAGTGCCTGCCTTAGACAGTTAGATATTAGCATATAATAATTCAAATTTCAGGAATATCTCAAGAAGTGCCACTGGATCATAATAATTAAGATTAGATTATGTGAATTGCAGAGATAAGGTATACCGTAAGGACCACCAGTCGCAAACATTGCGGTTATGAACCTTCTGGTATTCATGTAACAACTGCAAAGGTAGGTAGGCCCTGTTTCTTTAATCTGGGTGTTTCTTAATTCTTGTTCGTCTCTTCTTTTTCCCCTCTTTCTTCTTTTCTGATTTAACGGAGATTAGTTCATCAAACGACAGGTTTATTTTACTGTTCCCGGTAATTGTTATTTTTTCTGCAGATTACCACGTGTGTATGATATATTTTACCCTGATTATATTAGATATAGCTGTTTTTCTTAATTCTCGTTCGTCTCTTCTCCCCCCTCTTTCTTCTTCTTTGATTTTATGAAGATTAGTTCATTAAAGGACAGGTTTGTTTTACTGCTCCCGGTAATTTTTATTTTTTCTGCAGATTCCCGTAAGTTAATTAAGTATGATATATTTTACCCTAATTAGATATAGCTCATTTTATCTACTAAATATATATAGCTCATTTAAATTTTATAGGAAAGTTGTTTTAGTTGCAACTATATGTAATTTATTAGATTACATTTATTAATTAATTATTAATTCTCAATAAATTATAACTATTAAATTGACGAAAATAAACGGTTAAGATTTTATATCAAATTTTTAATTTGATACTAGTATCAAAGAATCCTATCTTTTATATATATATATATATATATATATATATATATATATATATATAACTTTTTAGTATATATGCATGGTCACTTACCATCAACACAATAGGACAGATACCCATGACATGAAGTATCACTCAAGCTTCGATAGTAGTGGTGGCAATGGATTTGTAAGCATGAAGCCAATGATTTACCTCTCCTATATATAAATAAATAGTCTAAGCCTTGGGTCTGCATCACTATTATTCACACTCTCCATTCTCGTATTAGTATTTCTTTGGCCACTAGCATAGAAAGAGAATCCACCAACTACCACCACAAACTCAAAAGTTTAAACTAGTAAAAAAAATTTGTACATAAAATTAGTTACATTTAGATCACTTACTTATAAAAAAATTATTTGAATAGCATGATAACTTACAGAAATATAAACTATTTAATGTGATCATGCTATTCAAATAATTTTTGTATAAGTAAGTGAGTGGGATAACTATTTAATGAACCGAAAATTTATCATATTGAAAAATGATGCTAGAATTTTTATAGGACAGTGTAAAATAATTACAGGCTTCAACTACAAAAAAATAAAAACTATTTATCCACCCCATATTATTCTTTACAGGCAAAATCGGAACCTAATTGTTAAAAATAGAGAGAAGCAAATAGATGCAAGTATTAAATAAAAAAAAGGACGACTACTAGCCTTTTATTATGAAAAAATAAATAGAGCAATTTATAAGAAATTTCCTTTTGTGAAATAAGAGAAATTAAAGGGTCGAGTATAACTTGTGAAACCAGTAGAAAATTTTCATTATGACGTACGAGTTTACCTATATAGTAAATTGATGCAAACCCTAAAAAAACAAACTCAGTAAGTTGGTACGTGTAATGCCGTGATGATAATAGTCTAGTTGTGTGTAAGAATTTCATGAACAAATAAGTTTTTGTTGCTTGGGTATGCAGTAAAAAAGAACCTTTATTTATTTATTTTATTTTTTATTTTTGGAAGTTAACCTTTATTTTTTTTAATGTGTAGGTAGCAGTTAATTTCTTCTTTCATCAGTAAGATGTCAACTGTTCGTTTGGTTTCTGAAACAACAAAAATTGGTGCACAGGTGTAAGCACCCATAAACCTTGACAAAACCGGTATTTCTTCTCAGGAATTGTTGGGGAAACGAGAAAGGGCAAGGAGGAAATCATTCTCTGAGAGAGAAAAAGGAAAGCTTTATTTGTACTATAAAAAGGCATAATGTTATTAAGGCTGGTAAGTACCTACAAACTCTAGCTTCGTTGTCGACAAGACCTTGGTTGCAGAAATATGTAACGTACCCCACATTTATGAGATAACATCAACGTCTGCATTCAGTGAATGTGCATAGTCCCTCTACAGCATACTCATCAACCTTTTTATTTTTTTTATTTTTTTTTGCAGACTACCGGCCAAATTCCTCAAGATAAATTCTAGTGGCTTTCATCAACCTTTTTCTGATTCCTTCTCCTAAAATATCGATCTCTTCTGAACGTTTACTAGCGAACACATTTGGAGGATCCATTAGTTGTCTGGATGCAATAACTGTATTCGAGGCTTTAGTTTAGAAACCCATCTAAGGAAAGCTATTCTTACCAAGTTTTTAACACAATTATGTAATGATTCTTCAAATTTGAGATCAATGATTAAGTTGGAATAATCTCTTATCATTTGATTCACGTACTTGATAGTCTATGTAAAAAACTAATTTAACTCAAAATTTTAAATTTTTGGGTTGAATTGATTCTTTACCGTATAAGCTACGACAATTCTTGTTGAATATAATCATAAACCTAAGGCTTGCATTTTGCCTTGATAACCCCACTATATGATAGCCAGAATGTCCAGTAGTATGCTGTATATGCATTTCCCATTCACGTTTCTTGCTTTTTCCATCAATTATTTATCTGCATTTTGACGTTTATAAAATTTATTAAACTTTTATAGGCTTCGTTATTGCATGTTCAAAGCAGAATGATTTATATGTCACGCCATATATGAAATGCACGAAATTATTTTGCCACGCTGATATTCGGTGAGTCGGTGACCAAAACAGAATTGGGTTGAAATCCTATGAATTGTCATAGACTTAATCTCACAGGAGGCTTTAATTTAAAGGAAACCCTGTAACAATCTTATACACAGCCATATGTGTCTTGATGGCTACCAATTTATTTCAGCTCAGCATGGTCTCTGTACACATCTTGAATATTAGCATCATCTGTGAAATTGTAGGTTATATGCTCCTTTCGAACATATGCTATAAAAATAACTTTACCTAAGACGTACGTTAATGTTGATGATCCAGCAAACTTATGAAAACATCATGATCATTTTGAATATGTGCTAGCCTAGTATACATGTATATGATAGTAAACAAATAGAAAGAAATAAGTGCAGGTATATATATATATATAAGGTACGTATATGAATTTGACACTTTTTATTCGATTTAGAATATCTGCATCAAAAAGAAGGGAAAAAATATTATTTTTTGGTCATAAGGGTCAATCATTTTTTATCAAATAAATCATTCATTTCATATTCATGATGGGTTTTGAAAGAATTGGTATTCAAGGCAAAAGCTACTCCTCAAATAGATGCAACAAGTGATAGTTTGGAGGGAAAATCCTTTTTGTGAGAGAGTTGAAGAGAATATTGAAAAAGGTTGGATAATCTATTTAGTTTGGCTGCTTCAAGGAAAATAACTTGTGCTTCCAAGTTCCAACCTTACAATCTTGGCGTGCCCTTCAGATTATGAATTGCAGGAACAGAATACCGTAAAGAACCTTGGGATACACCACCCAAAAACTAGCTTAAAGGATGAGAGTGTCCAAGACCTTATAAACTCTACATTAGTTGTACATACAACCAATGTGAGACTATATATCTCAACAAATACAAAGCCCTATAATTAACATGACCAAAGGCATGAACAACCTCAGTACTGCACTTTTCCCCCAACTTAATTAGGAATGGTAGGTGCGTGACTACCTTGACTTTAAGAAGGTTTATTTTGATTAGCATGGTCACAGCCAAGGGAAGCTATTTTTCCGTTGTTGGATATGTGACGTTGATCGATAGAGCATGGCAGTCATTGAGATCACCCTAGACACCATTGGAGTTGTGGAAGATTGTTGCTATACCTTCTTGTGGTTGTGGATATATGTATGGTGTCAGGTCATGAATGGTTCGAGTGTGATAGGAGTTGCGTGGTGGATATGATATAATGCTGCTAGTACCCATTTAGTTTGGTGGGGGCTTTTCTATCCATAAATAAAGGCAAAGCTTTAATTGGATAGAAGAAATTAAGAACAAAGTGAAGTATCTCGAATAGCAAAACTATTGATTAAGTTGTGCTGTTTTCTTTCTTTTTTTCTGCTCAAAAGAAAAAGTTATGCTTGTAACCCATGGGACAAATAATAATGGGTACATCAAATAATAATAATTTAATCCAATGCATTTGAAAACGTTTGCAGGCATTTTCTGCCAATTAATATTATATTAAATGGAAATAAATATAAATGTCTTGCTAATAAAAGTGGACACATCCATATCCCATAAAAAATATGGATTTAAACACTGCTGACCGATGAGAACTTTTTTTTTTTTTAAATAAAGAGGGGCTAAGCTCGATCGATGAGAACTTTGTTGGTGGATGATATGTAATCTTCTTTGTTGGTGGATGATATGTAATCTTCTTTGTTGGTGGGAGATATGTAATTTTTTCGCAAACTCTGATCGGACACCGGTGTCTACTTTTATGTAAAAAAATAAATATAAATGTCTACCTTTTTATATCTATACTATTACATTCTAATTGAATATTCTAATTGAATATCAAAGGATATACGGATTCACATATATAAAAGAATCTCTAAGAGTATAAAGTATATACTTTTTTTTTTGTAATAAAGTATATACTTTGTACATTAGGGAGAAAAAAACTCCGATATATAGTCTAATAATTGCACATAATTAAAAAGTTTTACTTCATAAATAATAACTGCAATAGTCAAATGTTTTTAACAATTTAACAATACGTGAATAAATTCTAGTTTTTTCTGACGATAGTTGTTTTTTAATGAATCCATATTTTATGACAACATTTTGTAGTATACGTTTGTTAATTGAAAACTACAAATCATAAAATTAATATCAAATAGAATTATTATTTTATCTTTCTATTTGACATAAGACATAAGTACACAATAGGCTTAGATGTCTTATGTCTTTTATAGTTTTAATATCAATAAGTACATACATAATTCTATACATAAGACATAAATTAAATTAAATTAAATTGATATTATATTTTTATTTGACATACGGTTATGTTTTTTATTGTACTACGTAGTGAATTTAATATCAATAAATTAAAATTTTATAGGAGAACATACATTTTAGTGTAAAATAGTTTTTTATTTAAAATATAATTTCAGCATAAAACTATAAGGAAGTCATATCAATTGTCAAGATTAACTGTAAATAATACACTTGGTTTTTAGTGCTTCGTATTACTCTGTATTCAAAATAATAAAAGGACATTTTATATTAACAAAACTATTAATTAAATAATTAATACACTCAGATACAAATGTTTATATATAATACACTCGTCAAAACATTGTCAACTGATCATTATCGATTGAGATGCTAAAAATGAATGAATTAGAAGCCAATGATCGTGTTTCCCATTGTTGGAAGTATAATTTGATTATTGTTGTGACCCTCCATGATAATAAGATGCACAGTACTCGCTCTTATTTCGACGTAAAACTGGTAAGGATACTTAATAGATATGACGCATTACTTAGCTAATTATTGATAAGAGTAAAGTATACTTCAAAATTGCATCAACCGAAAGAATATGAAGAGTTTTTTTAGAGTAAAAAGTGTAGGGTATTAATCATTTATAAAAAAAATTAAAGAGATAAAATTTAATAAAAACATAATTTATTAGTATGCATATAATATTAATCGTTAAATCATTTTTACCATTTTTTTTTCTCAAAAGTGACAATTCATATTAGATAAATCAAATCTGAACCTAGATATTGATTTACTTGTTACCACAAAAGTAAAAGATTCACGTAAACTTGGTCTAATTAACATAACTAGCCCCACAGGTTATATTTTCCCACAAATTATGTCACCATGTGTGAAGGGTGCAGGAAATGGAGCCATCACTCTGTTCCACTCCACCATTATTCTCTCCCAAATCTGACATATTTCCTACAGAAACAAACACGCATTTTCAGCAATTTCTGAAACTCAACCCCACTCCACGTGAACCTGACATGCTCAATTTCAGGATATAGATATAAATTAATTACATTGCATTTTTCCCTTAATTTTTTCCCGCTCCAATCTAATCTATAGAGATTCATTGCCATCTAAAAAATTGTTGCACAATGTAACACTGTAAATTTCTTTACATTGCCCTCAACCCAGATACATATTTCTTGAAATCTCTCTCGAGAACAGAGTTTGGATGCTAAAATTTGCTATTTTTAATATCCAAAGAGATAATAATTATTGTAAGAGAATCACTTGATAATTTACCAATAAGAAGCATAAATATTAACATGAACAGAAGAAGCTGGTTGCCCCTTTAGTTTTGTTCAATTACAGTTTTGGAGTTACTGAATTAGGCTTTCAGTTGAAAAGGATTGGCCTGCCTCAAAATGGAAGGCATGAACTTGGTTTGTCGCATGCACGCCACTTCTCCAGGCCACAGCCAGCTCCTTCTCCTCTCTCTCTCTCTCTCTCTCTCTCTCTCTCTCTCTCTCTCTCTTCTTCCAAAATTTAAAAGAATAATAAATATTAAGAGGCACAATTAAGTAGCAGCTCATCACTTCCAATTTGTTTAACATTGGAGAGAAAGCTAAACCATTAGGATTTATATAGGGATAAGGGATTTGGGTAGTGTGCAACTCAGTGCATTATTGTATCCAAAAAAACATTGGAGAAAGCTTTAATTTCTGTTCGGCTGTTGTTATACGCAAAAGTTCTTATTTTTCAAGCTTGAGGGGAAAAGCTTCTACCACTTAATTAAGTCTATTATTAATTAGAGTTTACTTTTCATGTAATGTCTCTATTGATTTTTTTTTACTATTATTTAATTGTGTAGTTACATCACATTTGATGATATAACAATTATATAAAACGTTAAACTCATGACATTATGAAACGATCTTAGTCTATCAAAATTAAATTTTGTTATGTCTGCATTTTTAAATCAGTTAAATGGCTAACCCCTTGATTAGTTATATGTATTCAATTGTTTTTAACACAGAGATGAGATTAAGATTTTAAATTGTACATCTTACGAACTAATTGAACTCTTTTATTTCTATAATGCCGTCAAAGAACGAATATTCAATCATGAACAACATAACTATTTCATACATGTTGATATGATAGACTTTATATCTAAACAACCAATTCTAACATAAAATTTTAAGATGTTGGGATGACAGCTGAGGTCTTTTTTAATAATTTATATTATTTTCTAACGTAAACCAAAAACGGAGATTCTCTCGGAACAATGACAAAGATAGAACAAAGGTGTTAATGACCGATAAATTATAAAGATGGAGTTGGAAAAATAGGTCCACAATCACAAACGAAAACAAGCACTAACCAGTACAACAACAACAAATCAAAATAAAAAACGGTTTATAAAAAAGAAAATAAAAAAGAGGCAAAGCCTTCAATTTGCGTCGTGTGGATGAGGTTGAGGCTCAGAAAGCTGTTGCAGTGTCTTCAACAGCTGTGCCCCCTTCCTCCTGCCCCTGGCGGAGCACTCCTCTTGCAGCGCCAGCTCCACCGCACGCGCCACCTCTTCCGGCGGAGCCGTCATATGCTCCGCCACCGGTCCGCCGTACATCACCCCCAGCACCCCGATGGCGTACTCCTTCCCACGCGCCCCCGTCTTGCCCATCATGGTCACCATCACCGGCACAGCCAGCGCGTGGGCCCTCACCTCCTCCGCCCCCTCCGCCACCGTACACATGAGCTCCAGCGCGGCAAGAGCCCTCTCCGCCGGCGGGCCATCCAGCTCCGTCGCGGACTCAACAACGGCGCCGACGGCACCGGCTTCGACGGCGACGCGGCGGTTTGCCTCCGACAAGCAAAGCGCGAAGAGTATCTTGGTCGCGGGCTTCGCTTCCCTGAGATTTCGGAGGAGCTCGCGCATTAGGTTTGGCGGGCAAGGTGGTTGCTCTTGTGGTGGGTTGGGAACGAGAGAACGTTCTAGAAGGTGGAGTGCAGCAGTGAGGTCGGTGCTGAGCTGGAGCTCCGACACGTGGAACAGTTCTTGTAGGTCGAGTGTTTGTTGAGGAGTGGAAGCGGAAGTGTTTGTTTTTGTGTCTGTGTCTGTGTTTGTGTTTGTGTTGGGGGTGGGGAGAGAGAATCTCCACTGTGTGAAGCTTTGAGAAGTGGCGGAAGAAGAGGATGAGGTGGAGGAGTCACAATCTGGTTTCAACAAGCGAGGAGGAGTGAGAGGGAGTGGTGGGGTGGCACCCGTTGGGCTCAGAACGTTTTGAGCGCAGTGGCCAAAGAACCCGCATGAGAATAGTTGGGTCTTCAGCTTTGGTTGATGGGTTTTCATTGTAGAAGAGAAGGAGAGTGGTTCTCTTCTGTTCCTGTGATCTTTGTTTGTTACCTTCCTTTGTGTTTAGGGTGCATATTTTCTTATGTTAGGATAGTAGGAGAGAAAAAAAGTAGAGATAAGTTAAATGTGGGTCCCACATTTTAAATTAAAAAAGAAAAGAAAAATTAATTGGCACGGAAAACGAATTTGTGTAGGAAAAAGTTCTTATCTCATGTGGAAGGAGATAATGATTTCCCTTGTGTTTATTGTAAGTTGGAACAATAATTCAACCAACAGCACGGAGTTATTAGTACTATTTCTGCAGTACGACGTGGTTCTTGCCTTCTGTCACCTTTGTGAAAAACAATTGAATGGGTCAATGCGACGTGGCATCCTCTTGTTGTTTTATGCATTCATAGTAATAGATACGCCTTAATTTTAATTTAAGTGGGGTTTATGATATATGGTCAGTTTGGTGAACAAAAATCTTTGGTAGTCTCGTAATATCATACATCCTTCTAAAAAGGATAAAAATTTGAAATTTAATTGAAAATAAAAATAAAGACGTTGATTTAAATAGGAATAAAAAATTTCTTTTTGAGAAAAGAGAATACCGAATTGAATTCGGTACTTCCATGGCACCAAAAAAAAAAAAACTCCAGTTTGGTTAAATTTAACAGTAAAGATACTTACACAAATTTTGTTAAAAATAGTATCTTAAGTTCTTAACCTACCATCAATTCTTGGTTAGTTAGTCATTGATGCAATACACTCAAATTATCATTTGATCATGAATAAGATTTGTAAGAGGCGTGATAAAAGTATTTTTTTACAATTTTTTATTTAAAAGTAAAATTTATTTTAGAGCAGCATCAAAACTCAACATTGAGGTAAGAAAATTCGAAGGATACTCGCTGAGTATCTTCACATGGAAGAATAATGAGATTTAGCAAACAAGCCAAGAGTCCCTGACTTTTTTGTTTTTTTACGAAGAGCCACTTTGAAGAGCGAATATTTGGTGCACATAGAGTGAAGAGAGGAGAGAGAGAAAGAAAAAGGAGAGAGGAAGGGACCATACAATTAATTTTCCATTTTGAATGGTTTTTTTACTCTCTAAAAGTTTTTTTTAAAAAAAAAAAAAATCTTTTTTACTACCGATTAATGTTTGGATATATACTTAAAAAAAAAAAAAAAACTCACTAAAAAAAGTTAAAAATCTAATTTATTTATTTTTTAACTAAAAATTTTAATGTTTAAAAAAAGTAAAAGTTAAAAGTTAAATTTTTTTTTTATATCCAAACATTTTTTTCAAAATCTAAATAGTGTCAGCTTTCGTAAAAAACACTTAGCGGGTGTTTAATAGAAAAGAAATTTTTTTTTATCAGAAAATCACAATTACTGAGAATATGATGGGAAAGTGAGTTTTATGAAAAAGTTAAAAAAAAGATTATTTGGTAGATCAAAATATTACGGAAAAAATTGGTTTAAGTTTCCTGAATCTATATTTGAGGAATATTTTTGCACCCAAATTTTTAGTTTGCCGGCAAAATCAGAATGCCACCTTCTGGGTGGAATTCTACCTTCAATTTTACACACAAATTACATTCTCATACAAATAAATTTTCTAGGCAAATTTTTTCCAAACCTCTACCAAATATAGTTTCCTTTGAATCCTTTCCCTACTTTTCCTAGGCAACAAAATAAAATCCCCATACAAAACACTCCCTATAAAAATTCCTTTTTCCAATAGCTCACTTTTTTACTTGAGGATTAAATGTTATTCAAACAATGAGATATGCTTTACCCTGTTAAATATTTTTTTTTTTTGGAGATTCTATTAAATATGTTAAATAATAATTTTAGTATGACCATTTAAATTTTTTGTCCTATTTCTTTCTTTCACTTTTCTCATTTTTATCTGTGGCTTATTCTAATTGTTTGAATAAAAAAAGCTTCAAATACTAATGATAAAAATATTAACGTAGAAATTTTTCGTTGGAACTTTAAAATATCAAAGCAATTAAAAAAAGGACATGACTAAAATTAAGAACTGTATCCGTAATTAATCAGAAAAGGAAAATGATTGGAAAAGTGGTCTACAATACTTTTCTCAAACCCAGTTGTAGTTGCGAATGAGGCACCTAGAATATGGAGCAAAATATTTCATCAACAGTCTATGATTCTCTTTTGTACTCCTCAATTTACAAAATCATTAAAATTAAAATCCCCCATTCACCCTCTAACAATGGAAGGTAATGGAATTTTACATTACTTTTGCAATTCAAGCTACTAGATTTCATCGAACCTCCGAACTTAACTGATAACTAACAAAGAAAACTGAGAGATAAACCTACAAATTTCAAAATTAAAGAAATTGTAGGGCAAAAACGGATGACAGATCATCTCCATTTCTCTTGTAGATCTTTCCTCTCGGATAATACCCAAGTAACAAATATTGCTGCTACAAGTGCAACAATTGTTAGAAGAAGTAGAGCATAGCTGAAATCTTCAGTTAGCGAATCGTATGTCCTAGAAGGAGCAATCTGGGTAAAGAATAGATCTACCCCATAGGCAAAGACGAGGGATGTAGACTCCAGCTTGGCAGGCACTGTCACTATACCTCGGAGACCTTCCACTTTAAGGGAATGTGTAATATAGGACTGCAGAGATTCAAGCAGGATGAGTAGAATTTCATGATAACAAGTACGTTAGCTCAAAGAGAAGCATGAGTTTGAAGATAAATGCAAAGTCATTTTTACTAGAACTAGTTATTATAGTTGTGATTCATTACTAATCCTATGGCTCCTCCCACCTTGTACACAATCTAAGATCCTCAACAAACGAACTTGTGTACTGCAAATATGCTTTGTTTGCTGAGAGAAACGGAGAGAAGAAGGTGAGGAGGAGGAAACATTCAGGCTTTGATATATATGCCACCTTTCCAGGAGACCACGGCCCTTCACCAGTTCACCATTTTTTGTCATATAAGTTCCCCAACTCCTCCCCTCTTCTCAATGTACTCTATCTCCCTTGACCAGAAGCAATTTAAGATTTACCATGAAAAAGGAAGAAAACTGTAAACTGTAAAATGTAAAACTGTAAATTTCAATTTTGAAGAAAAGGAACAAGGATTTTTTATTTTTTGGCCGGTATTAAACAAAGATAAAATTTCAGAGACAAAATGTACCTGAGAAATGATTGGCAATGAATCAGTAAGAGGAATAATTCCCTCTTCTTTCTCAGCTTGTGAGGGATTTAGTGTGCGCCGAGGATCCAAAAAACGTTTATCAAGTGCCAAAACCTGCAAAAAAATCCCAGTTGACATACAAATTTGTAAGAATATCGATTAGATTTCATTGAAGAATAAAATTAAACAAGAGAAAGAGCAGATTGTTTCTTTTGATATCGAGTTCTAATAATAACAGACAAAAAAACTCAGTAGACGAAATAATTCCAACCTGATCACCAATTGTTCCAATAAGAAGCTGCTTAGAGGTTATACCCTTGGCGGTTGAAGTCACTTGTATTGCTTTCACAGAATGGGTAAAGAAGTATGATTGTGATTTTGTAATGATTTCAGGTCGATAATAAGAAGAAATGGGTGATGAAAGATTATGCTTGCCGAGAACAAACTTCCAAACATCTTTGTTATCCTGTGAATTATATCCAAGTACCCAAAAAAAATAAAAAATGGAATTAACATAGATCACAACAAAAAAGAGAGAGAAGGTTCATTAAATGAAGATACAAGAGTTGACTAACATACCGCCCGAGACTGATCATAGACCTCGACAACTGACATCTCATATCTGTGTGCTCTGAGATTAAAATAGTGGTAGACAACCCAGTTTTCACTAAATACCTATATAGAAGTAACATTCGTGTAAGAGAAAGTCAGATTCATGTTTTACACCTTTTGAATGAGAATATAGTACAAAAACTTACAGCATGAACAGGACCCTGGCAACCATGATGAGTCATGCGATGCAATATGCGACCAGCTACAGTATCAATGATATAGATGACCAACCATGCCTCCTCTGGGGTCGCTGTTCCGATTTCACCTCTAGCTTTTGGTGCTGCATTTGCGACAAAAAGTACATTCTTTGATGCATACTTGTACATGACATCGTGGTCAGTCATAACTTTTGCTTGAGTATGAACAACCTAGATGAAACAAGAGAGAGTTGAAAATTTAGGAAGTAAAGAAGCAAAGCAATAACTACGAATCAATGCAAGGAAAAGGTCCTTATAAAGTATGAACAGATGAGAAAACCCTTAATTTTCATATTATTTGTACATACTCAAATGTTCGTATAGATATAACTTATATGACTTCAGAATAACTTAAGGCATACGATTTGAGAGCATTATCACATTTGGATATTAAGATAGGCAAACATTACATGATTATTGGTAGATAAAAAGTTCATTTGTAAAATCCCTCAAAATTTAAACCCATTCGTTAATGTTATTGATTTATAACAAAACCCACCGTAAGAAAAAGGCAACCTTCCAAGTTAAGCAAACATTCATGAGAAGAAATCAGGATTTTAACTAATGCAAGTTTTTATACCTAAAATAGAAAGAGGGTGAGCTCGCAGTGGTGGTAAAAGTTGCTCAGTTTGACTAAAAAGTTACAGGTTCAAATTCAAGAAACAACTTCTTTGCAAAAATATAAGGGTAAGGGTAAGACTACATACAGGTGGTGTTTGGTTGGGGGTTTTGTTGAAGAAACCCAAGCAACTTTCATGTGGATTTCCACTTGACCATGTTTGGTTCAACAGGTTTTGACCAAAACTCATCTATGTGAAATGCCTGGTTTTTTGAGAAAGATAGTAATTTGCACTGTTTAGAAACCCGATTTGAGGGTGGTTTTTTGAGAAAACCCGGGTAAAGCACTGTTGACACACTTTTTGTCATATATTTCCCTGGTAAAATTTTGTCAAACTAAACTACTTTTTTTTAACTTCCCCATCTATTCAACTTTCCCTATGGATACCTAGTAATTACATTTCTCTAGTATTCTTAAAATTTATCTTCAACCAAACGCCCCCATAAGGTTTTCTTTCACCCCTACTCTCACAAATCAGGGTTCATTGGCAGTGGTTTTTTTCTTTTTTGTACTTAAGATAGGAGATTTATATTTTAAAAACATAAGATAGTAAAGGTAATAAGTAATAACAGATAAAGGAGAATATAACATTCTCATATATATAAAAAATAATAAAAATGCAAAGAAAGCAGTGCGAGAAGCTAGAGGCAAGGTTTTCGACGAGTTGTATAAAAATCTTGGGAGCAAGGATGGTGAAAGAGGTATTTATAAACTTGCAAAGATAAGGGATAAGAAAAGTAAAGATATCACCCAAGTTAGATGCATCAAGGATGAAAATCAAAAACTTCTGGTGAGAGATGAAGATGTAAATGAAAGATGGTTGAAATACTTCAACAAGCTGTATAATGGGGATGGAGATACAAGCGAGGTGGACTTAGAGGACGCGTGTGATGATATGAATAGAAGATTTGTACGCAGAATTAATACACATGAAGTTAAGGAGGCTTTAAAGAGGATGAAGACTAATAAAGCCTTAGGGCCTGATGGTGTCCCTATTGAAGTGTGGAGAGGCCTGGGGGATGTGGCAATAAAATGGTTGACCAATCTTTTTAATAAGATTCTCCAGATGAATAAGATGCCTGATGTATGGAGGAAAAGTATGATTGTGCCTATCTACAAAAACAAGGGAGATATACAGAATTGTTCAAACTATAGAGGCATTAAGCTAATGAGCCATACTATGAAGTTGTGGGAGAAGGTTATTGAACATCGCTTGAGGAGAGATACCAAGGTTCCTGTAAATCAATTTGGATTTATGCCAGGAAGATGTACCATGGAAGCAATTTTCTTGATGCGACAACTAATGGAAAGATACCGAGAAAAGAAAAAGGACTTGCATATGGTGTTCATAGACCTTGAGAAAGCATACGATAGGGTTCCAAGGAAAGTTTTATGGTGGGTCCTGGAGAAGAAAAAGGTTCCATTAAAGTATGTAAAGGCAATCAAGGATATGTATGATGGGGCTACTACATGTGTAAAAGCTTGTAACGGATCATCAAGTTATTTTCCTATCACGGTAGGTGTACACCAAGGGTCGGCTCTAAGTCCTTACCTCTTTGCCTTAGTTATGGATGAACTAACAAAAGATATTCAAGAGGAAGTGCCATGGTGTATGCTTTTTGCAGACGATATTGTGCTTATTGATGAGAGCAAGGAGGGTGTTAATAGAAAACTTGAATTGTGGATAAGCACATTGGAATCCAGAGGATTCACATTAAGTCGAAGCAAGACTGAGTATCTGAAGTGTGAGTTTTCTCTGGTACGAGATGAGGACCAAGAACCTGTGCATCTAAATGGTCAAGAGGTACCCAAAAAAGATGCTTTTAAATACTTGGGCTCCATTTTACAAAACGGTGGAGAGATTGATGAGGATGTAAATCACAGAATCAGAGCAGGGTGGATGAAATGGCGCAGTGCATCTGCATTTTTGTGTGACCGCAAAATCCCCCTGAAGTTAAAAGGAAGATTCTATAAAACGGCATTAAGACCGGCAATGCTATATGGAGCAGAATGTTGGCCAGCACATAGGCAACATGAGCATAAGATGGGAGTAGCAGAGATGAGGATGTTAAGGTGGATGTGTGGTTACACAAGGATGGATAAGATAAGAAATGAAGATATTCGACGAAAGGTCGAAGTAGTACCGGTAGCCGAGAAGATGAGAGAACATAGATTGAGGTGGTTTGGGCACGTGATGAGAAGACCCATGGATGCTCCTGTAAGAACAGAAGTTTGTTACCAAGAGCTCAACACAAAAAGAGGCAGAGGTAGGCCGAAGCTTACTTGGGGGAAAGTAGTAAAACAAGATTTAATGGAGTGAGATATAGATTGGCGGACAGTATGTCTTAGAACGGAATGGAGAAAAGCTATAAGTATGGTGGAGGGTTAGACCCGCTGTTATTCCTATGTTCCAGATGGTCCCTTTTTAGTCCTTTTCCCCTTCATTTCCCCCACTTCTTCTTGTCCCTTTCTTTTTTACTTTTATTTATTTATATATACATATATTGTTATTTTATTTTATCTTATTTTATATTTTTATTTTATTTGTTTATTTTTATTTATTTATTTTTGGCTTTTTTACTTTTTTATTTTTATTTTTTATTTTTTTTATTTTTTTTTTAACTTTTTTTCAACCGTTTTGTATCTTTCATGTGGGTTCATCTACCACCGACCCCAATTAATTTGGGATAAAGGTGTTGTTGATGTTGATGTTGATATATATAAAAAATAATAATTGTGCTTTAATTTAAAAAACTCAATGCCAAAGGCACCATACCTCATTTGATTTTCTTGTCGCCGTTGCAATTATCTTTTCTGATTCAGATGGGAATACAATCGACCATATGTCCCTGAATTCAAAGCAGTATTCATCCACTACTTTGTGAATGCAATTGCTCTTCAAGGCATGACCTCTAATAACACCATTATCAGCCTCAACTGAGTACCAGTACACATTTGAAGACTCGCGTTGCAGAATGTTAATAGCTTCAGCAGTTCTTGGGTATAAATATGCATGTCGGTTAACATCTATAATTAGATGCAGACGTTGTTCAGTTGAATCAGTATAAGGAAGTGGAATAACTTGAGCAACAGTATGAGCAAGCCTTAAAGAATTAAGTTCCTTCCCTGTGTATGCATCAATGAAAGAAAGAACAGCTGTTGCAGCCAAACTTGGTCCACATCGCCCGGCTACAAGGACAGATGGATTCTCATCCAAAGCATGATGATGTGGAACCTGCCACTGATAAATCTTAAGCCCAACTGGATGTTCGCATACTTCTGATTTCCGCAGAGTATGAAGTAGAATAGACCACACTACCCGTCCATCTCCAGTGTGCAGAGCAAAAACCTTTCCTGCCCTTGTAAGTATTATAAGCAACTTACGAAAACCATTATGATCACGAGTCATTTTACTTTTCTCAGAACTCCTCAACCTCAGCGCTTGAATAGCTGCTACATCCTCAGCGCTTGCAATCATTAAAGTTCCTTTAAGCTTCAACACATGTCCCTTTCAATAATAAATCATCACATAAACAATCCACTATTAGAGAAGTAGTTAATGATATCCACATAAAAATCCTATTCCCTAATCATAAAAAAATAAATAACAGACTGGAATATATATACATATCTAAGAGATGCTAATGATTACATGTTTATATGTAAAACTACACAGGGTGACGTCCTAATTAAACATATCAAGGGCATACCTTAAGCCATTCAAAGAGGTTCTGTTCCACTTTTGCCACAGATACACCTTCCTTTTCCACAGGTAGTTCTGATGTTGTTACATCTACAACTGATGCAAGACCATCCTCTCTACTCCAGACAATTTCTCCTTGTTGTACTAATAAGAGTGAATGATCCTCCATTACCATCAATGCTCTAAACCCATGAGATTTATCTGTCCTCACATAATTGTTTATAAAAATCTTATCTATATTCCCTCTTTGCTGGTCTATTACTATGCTTTCCTTAAGCAAATCACCATTCCAATCATTAACATCCTTTACAGAAAGGTGGATTTTATTGTCTCCATGTTGAACAAATGCAAAAGCATGTTGTCCCTCTGAAATCAACAAAGCATCACTAACAGCTGCTGCACTATCAATTTTGTCCACCACCACCAACTCACCTTCATTTTTCAATGTGATTAAAAGAACATTAGAATTGATATTTAATGCAAACATTCCGGGAAGCCTTGATGGTAAAATTACTGCCTGTCCAGATGAATACTTTGTGAGGTCTGAAATATGCTTCTGGTTATAGCTAATCTCTCCATTCGTGATTTTTATTGTTACAATCTTTGACCTCATATCATCCAAAACCACAAAATTATCATCTGAGGCTGATACTAATTCCCCAAAAGTACCACTGGGAAGTGCTGCATGATTATTCTTCAACAACTGTCCGTTCTTAGCATTCAATCCATACACATAAAACTTCGAAGAACCAACAAAACCAGCAAGATAGATCACATCAGGAGACTGAATAATCTGGCTAACCTCAATGCTGCAAACATGAAGAAGATAACTACATTAATGGCACTGTCATGCTTCAAAAATAACATTTGGCTCATCAAACTCCAAATCTGTCATACCTTTCATCCGCAAAATCTTTCTTCCAGAGAACTTCACCATCTATGCTTGAAACAGCATGAAGACACCCTTTACCAAAAACAAGGATCAAATCATCCTTGTCAGCTTTCAAATTTTTCTGCAAAAGTAAGAATAGTAATTGACTGCATGTGTATGGAAAATACTCATGCACTAATAAACCAAGGCAAAGGGCAGTTTCATGACAACGAGCAAAAAATAAAAAACTGAAGGATGAGAATTTGGTCCATGAGGAAACTTCACTGGATATGGGGAATGGTATCAAATAATTTTGTCGGCCAAATTCTTTAACGACCATTTGCTGAATGAAAGTAACTTAGTAACACTGGTTGCTTAGGTTTATGAATAGAAGATACAGTAAAAGTCAACATCATAAGGATTTCTAACATACTCTATTTTAAGAATATAATATTAGATAACTAATAGATGAATAAAAACTTGATAAATTTTACCTAACTGTTCAGAAAAAGAATAAATTCCACACAAATCTCTCCATTTCAGTTTTCATTCGGAGGGTTATATAGCTCTAGAAATCTTAATGAAAGAAATACTAAATTTTGTTTGGACCCATCATATCCTAATTCCAGACTTTGGTCCTTAGAATCCCTTTTTCCTTTTGAATTATTCTTTAAATGCCTTATTCATTTTCAAGCCACTGTTTGGCTTTTCATTGTAAATTTCATGGTCAAGGCTTTTTATTGGTCTATGACACAATGATGCCAATGCCAATGATGCCATGCAAGTGAGAAAGGATAAACAAATATACCATCAAGTATTTGTGCATGCAGTTTGCTATAATGGAAACCGACAATCATGTAATCTTTAAAATGCTTAGTGGCATGGTATGTGACTATGTGTGGAATAGACTGTTTGCATTCTGCAGGATATGTAGTTTCCCGTTTTAAACATCAGGTGATTTTTATTAGTTTTGGGGGCTTCAAATGTGCAACATCAACAAAAGTCTTTTCCTGCTAGGTGGGATCAGCTACAGAGAATCATGGATTAAACGATACCATTATGTTCTGTCAAAAACCAAGTCTTCATATGTGCAAAGGAAGGAAAAACACTGCAAGGATGTGTTTGCATTAGCACGGAGCATTTAGCTAGAAAGGGGAGCTTCAATCTTGAAACACCAATGCTTTGACATTCAGCTCAATGTATTTTAAGGAGGGTTTCTCTAATTATGTTGAAGGGAATTAGGAGGCTTTATTGTGGTAATTACATTTCAATCTACGTATGAGTCCTTTAACCGCTCCAGGGTATTTTTACATTTTACCAAATACTGTGTTCTTCACCTTTCTTAACTTTCTTACTTTATTCCATAAAAAGCCACATCTCATCTTCATATATATCATGTAACAAGAAAACAATGGTATTTGAAAAAACAAAAAAACTATTCACTCACTGGAATGTTTAATATTGACTTTGATGCCTTTGAGCCCTGAAGGGAAGACTCCCAAACCATCTGTCCATCAGGAAGGTTCCATGCTCTCAATATACTTCCATCCGAGGAAAGAGTAATGACATCTGAAACATTTAAATGAACACTAATGAATTTGATCGCCAAAATAAGCTAAACATTTAATCAAATCTGAATGCAGAAAATAAACCACGCTAACAAAGTAACAACAAGCAGAGAAGTAAAGAGTAATTAATGAAACTCCGAGCTAAGAAATAACTGTAAGTTTGTGATAATGGTAAATGTAACCATGCTGACATCCTTTAATTGTTTGTATAACATTATTCAAAACAATAGGACTACAAACAGAAAAATTATTGCCTTCCAAGGTGCATATAACCAAAGGAGAGATTTGCCTGATTTGGACAATAGACACTTGAAATGGGAGACGAAGTAGAACTAATTTGAGGCTAACTTTTCTCTTTCATGAGAAAGCAGTTTACACTTTGATATCTTCCCACAATTAGAGTCAAGCAAGCATACGATTGATGTGCCTACTGCCTAGGAACTAGATCTACAATTCCAAGATCACGTGCTACCTCAGTTGAGAATCACAAAAGAGAATTCAACGATAGGACTGCATATGACTATGCGTGTATTGAGGAAAAATATGACATTTTTATAATATTCGGGTGAAGAACTTGTTATTGTTCACATATGTTAGCAGAGGAAATCGGCATCCACTTCATATCCAAACATCGATATATTTTCAAAAAAAATACAAGTTTTCGATTACAGAAATGAGTACAAAAAGGAATAGCAAAGGATCACAGTAACAAGAAAAATACAGGACATTAGTGTCACATCCTTATGATGAGATATTTTTAATGATATACTATAAACTACAGTATACCTTTTTTGCAGGATAATAAAGACTAGATAGCACGAAGTATCGTTTTAAAAGAATAAATACCAAACAATCACAGGGTAGGCATAATACATTTTCCCAGGGCAATGTCAAGTCCATCAACAACATCGTTGGTCCCAAGAATATGCCTCCAAACTGCAAGAAACAAAACATAGTTCATCATTTTCTGATTCCCAAAATAAATAAATAATAACTAAGCAAGCAATTGGTATTACTTGGGAAGGTTTGATTAACTTTTAAACTGGTTCAAGGTTATTAAGTTCAACAGTGAACATATCTTATCGTAGCTTCATACACAATATTACATTTATAACAACTAAATTACTGGAGACTGCAAGAGCAGTTAAACAAATCAGACTTACAAATCTCTCCGTGACGTAGGTCGAGTGAAGCTACAACATTCTCTTCAGTGGACACTAAAACACGCTTTCGACCAGTCTTTTGAGTGTGGAACACAGCATGCTTTACTTTCCCAATGTACTGTTGGTTCCTGCAATTAGTAACCAATCTTATTCAGCTGTCACTAATGTTTAAAACGCATAAGAGGCAAATCAAGCATTAGAACCAGAGTTTTCCACATCTAAACATAAACTCGATTCTGCGCTAAGATGTTAATTGATCAACAGATTAATTAAACTTTAGATTTTATAACAAGTTTCAAATTATAAAGGATATGAACTCGTAGGTGAAATAAGTAAGATCGAGGTTCCAGGGCGATAATTACAAATCAAGGATGAGAACAAATTAGAGTAAAATTTGAAGGAATGGAATTAAAACAAATCGAATCGTTACACCAGCTGAGGTGGCATCCAGTGATGAATAAGCGTTGACCGTATGAATAGATAAAAGTGATTGAACTCACCAATCCATGAGGCCTACTTGATCTTCATAAAGCGAAGAGATGAGATTGGTAGATAAGAGAAAGAGTAAAACGATGAGATAAACCCTAATCGCCATCGTCATGGCGATGCAGCCACACCCACGGATCTGAAGAGTAAGTAAGAGCCGAGTGAGAGAGTTGTATTGTACCCTTCGCGGTCTAACACGTTGTTTAGGGAAGATAAAAGCCGGCTTCTACTAAAACGCAGAGTTTTGATTGCATGTTAATAATTCAAAACTTCAAATTCTGAGATTATACATAGGATGAAACACATACTTCTCTATTTGTGTTATATATTTTTTTAATATTTTTGTTCATGTAGTCCGTATCATGCTATATTAATTAATTAAATAATAATGTTTTATTGCTTTTTAGCGATAAATGAGCTATAAATTATTAACGTCTTTGTTATAATATAAATTTTTTGTTTTTCTTGTATTATGTTTTTCTTAGCTAATTTGATGGTATAATTTCGATTTATGAATATTATATTATCTAGATAAAAAATATATTATAATCATCGAATTTGCTGTTAAAAAACACAAATTCATTTAAACTTATTATTTATACAAATTTGTTGTTATAAATACTCTGCTTTCTTCAACTTGAAAGCTTACGATTTGCTCACGGAGTTTTTTAATTAGTAATGTCAGCTTCGTCAATATGCAGAAAGCCAGAAACCTATTCAGAAAGTGTTGGTGCTTGCAAAAGGACAATTCATTGCGTGGAAAACAACTTTCCATAATTGATAATTTGATTTATCTTATCACATAAAATAAATTTGTTTTTTTCGGTCAATATAAATAAATTATCTATATCAAATTCAAAACAACTCGTTTTGGAACAGAAATCAAAGTATTTTTGTAATTATAATTTATTTTAAGATTATAATAGTCTTTTTATTATAATTTTTTAATCTTTAAATATAAAATGACGTCATTTTTGGAGTGAATATAAATAATTTATCCACATTTATTATATAAACATTAAATCCAAATAAAAAAACAAAAAGTTATTTCATATATTACTTATTTATTTATTTATTACTATTATTAATAATTTGACATAAAAGTGGGGAAAAGTGTTTCTCTTATAATTTTATATAAAGTTAGAGAAAATGACTTTTTATATTGCATGAGTCTCAATCATTTTTTATTTTTTATTTATTTTTTTAAGTTGGTCTCGTTATTTTCTCTTTGAGTAGAAAAGTTTTAATTTCTCATACAAAATGAGAAGTTGCAAGTCCATAAAGTTATTTCTTGATTTTTTTTATTTTTTTTTTGGAAATTATTCTTGAAATTCTAAAACGACATCTTCTGATATTTATAACTAAAAATAAAGAGTATTTTGGAAATTTTATTTTTCTGATAAATTTTATTGAAATATTAATTTTAACTTTAAACACCAAAGTTACATCATTTTAAATAATGTGACAAGAGAAACATTAATCAGAAAAATATTTCTGCAATGCAGATAATTTATCTGTATTTACTTCCAAAACGACATCAATTTAAGATTGAAATATTAAAAAATTATAATTATAAAGACTAATACCCCTGAAATATATTAAAATCACAAAAATATCATGATTTTCGTCCCAAAACGACGTCGTATTGAACTAATTGCAGATAACTTATCTGCAGTAACTGTAGAAAAAGCGAACCCAACATTAATTCCATAAAAGTATCATTGACATATGTATTAAAAAATAAACAATAAAATTATTAAACGAAAGGTATTAATATTTAGTAACAAACTCTTCTACAAAAAGTAAAGATATATTAATTACTAAATTTTAATTGGTTAACATTATGATGTATATTAAATTAAGAAAATATTATTTCTCAAATTACATGAGGCACTTTTTTATGTATTGCATTAAACAAATTTGTCTCATGTAATATCATAAACAATATTCCCTTAAATTAAATATATTTTTACCTATTAACTTTAGAGATAAAGTTACTTTTAAAAAGTTTTATCCACACATTTATCATCTAAAAAATTTTAAAAAAATTTCTACTTCAAATAATTAAGATAATTACCCGGAGAATAAATAAATAAAGTTTTAATCATTATAGTAACAATTTATGCTACCAGTAGTTTTTTTTTAATGGTTAGCATGCTACAGTATTATAATCTTGAAAAACTATATAACATACGAAGTTAGTTTTTCAAAAATTATAAATGTCAGCTTGATTTTTTTATATCTTTTTTAACCAATCTTAATTACTTATTTAAGGTGAGTAGACTATCACATATATCCCCACAAGCTTCAATTTTTTGAATCGACTATAAGACTAATTTTGAGTACCAGGCGAGTCAAGAATTAAGATCTTATACCCCTCTCAAAGATGATATTGGTAGGAATCGAATAGAAATCGTTTTACTACCTACTCAACTCCCATATACCAACTATAACCATTTGGTAATTTCTTCATATTTAAAACAAGGGTCTTATAATTTTCATTCAACATGAAAATTAAAATTTTCCTACACACCATTCGATTTCCGTGCTGACGTGGGTCCTACACATAATTTTGTCTGACATATGAGTCTCACATATTTTTTATTTCTACAACATAAGATTTCAATTCAACTTGAGAATTATAAAACCCTTAAAACAAACACTAAGTTAATCATTTAAAATATGAGGAAGGTTATATTTAGAACTTTTTTTTTACAACCTCTTACAACCATATCTTATCACCGTTGATTTCTGTCAATCAACGGTTATCATTTATTATGAATTAATAATTAATTAACGAGTTTAATTTGCTAAAATGATAACCGTTGATTGGCGGAAATCAACGGTGATAAGATATGATTATAAGAGGTTGTAAGAAAAAAAAGGTTGTAACTATAACCTTGCTCTTAAAATATATTTAATCATAAACTTAGCCTATTGAATAATGATTAATTTAAAAACAATCTGGAATTTTTAATTGAAAATATATTCAATCGCAAAATAAGTTAATCCTAATACATTATTTTATCAAGCGATTAATATTTCTCATGTTATAAAAGATAATTTTATCTTTTACATACATATAAATATATGTGAGATTCATATTTTTTCTTTCTTTCTTCAGCCGCATATAGATACTACATAATTATATATATATATATATATATATATATATATATATATATATATATATATATATATGGGAAAAACTAATATTATGTTGTAAGAAAATTCTTAGGTCATGTCATAGAGACAATTAATTGTAGGGTCCACTATTTTTAAAATAAAAGAAAAGTAAAAGAATTGATGAGCCCACTTTTATATTTGTGTAGAAAAATTGCTTGTGTCATGTAAAAGGAGAAAAACATTACCCTATATATATATATATATAGAAGGAGATAAAATTATTACGTAAAGATATAAAAAAAGGGGGGGAGTATAATGTTATAGAAAAGTAGTTAAGTTATATTATAGAGATACAAATTATGAAACCCACACTTATTTTCAAAAACCAAAAAAATAAATAAGTGTGGGTCCCATAATCACTGTATTTATAACATAACCTAAACAATTCCCTGCAATATTATCCTTCTATTTCTAAAATAAAAATAAAAATTATCTACATTTTGTATTAATGACTATCTCACTTTCTCGCTATATATTTAATTATTTTTTTTGAAAAATAATAATTCGTTGTCTTCCATTTTCTTTATTAGATGATTCGTTTGATTATTCCGTCTTTTGCTTAATCATTCCCGCGCAATGAGATGGTCAATCACATGACAAAAAAGGTATTAATTTTCTTATGTCAGCTCGCTTGCGATAGAGATTAGAGAGACAGCCACAGTAAAAGAAACATATCACTGTCTCTTTTCTTTTATTTTTTTCCTTAATTTTTTTGTGAGGGTTTGTTTTCTTTTATTGTTGAAGCTTCTTCCTTTCAGATCTCAGAAGAATCCTGAATCTCAGTTAGTTTGATTCATCCCCGAGCATCTGAGAGTAACTTTCTCATATGAGTACCATAGTTCTACTCTTTTAGTGCCACTTGGTTGCAAAGTTGGAACTATCATGCGGCTCCATTCTGCTACGCTGTCATTTGGGTAATTAAACTTGTTCGAGTATTGATTGTTAGGCTGCTAAAAATGCTATCTTGAATCTTGGACGCTGTGATATTTGGTATGTTTTTTCCGGCATTTTCGTTGTTTCTTGGGGTTCCTCATTATAGATTAATAACTCAATTTGGTTTTATAGACACTTGAGATATTTGTGGATATGCCAGAGAACTCGCATTATGGAATGGGTTTTGCAGATTGTTGTAAACTTATGTTGGTCAAACCCAGAGAGGACATTATATGGGTCAGTGGGTCACAATAGTATGAGAGGGCTTACTCAAGATTTAATTTGGAAGGATTGCTTACCATTTACTTTAATTAAGTATTTAACCTGATAAACATTCTAATGAGAGTTGGGTTAACTGTTTTACTTTTGCAATGTTCTATTATGCCAGATTTATTTTTCACCTTTGGGTCTGTAACATGGTCCCGCAAAAGCTCTTGAGGAATACGTTTGGGCCATGACAATTATTGTTTTTGGTTGGGAATGACAAGAAGTTTGTTATCGCTTTGGATACCTGCTGTAATCGTATTCACGGTGTTCATTTGGAGTTACTGAACATTGATTTGGATTTCTGTTAATGGCATCTATTAGAAGAACCTTGTCTCCAGTGCCTCGAGCTGGAACTGTAGCAAATTTAGAAGTCTGTTCAGTAGCTTCTCCCTTGTCTAAGTCCTCATCAAGTCCTCAGAATTTTCCCCCATCTTCTGGATTGTTAACTTCTTCAGTTAGCTCATTATACTCCTGTGCTTTTGTGCTTGGCATTTTCTCCACAAGATCTTTGAGGACTCTTGATAGATCAAAGCCGAACGGCCAGCTTTGGAGGAAGGTGCTTTTCCATTTTTTCATTTGTTTCATGGTTGGTGTTTCTATTGGACTCATCCCGCTTGCATCAACGAATTTGTCCATGAATCTCATGCCAAAGCATCAAGTCTTCTCTTTTGAGGTGATATCTGCAGTTGGAAATTTCCAGCCAGTTGAAAATGTGAATATAAATGTGACACCACCAATCGATGAGGCCGTGAAGTTTAATGTTACTTTGAATTCAGCAGTGAAAAAACAGGAACTGATAGATGGGGTGGCATATAATATCTCTGATAGCCAATTCAGTGAAGGTCCATCTCAGAAGCTGCTCATTATTGTGACCCCGACATACAATCATTTATTTCAATCATATTACTTGCATCGCTTGTCACAAACTTTCAAATTGGTCCCACCTCCTTTGTTGTGGATTGTTGTTGAAATGACTTCCCAATCTGAAGAAACTGTTGACATCTTGAGGAATAGTGGGATAATGTACAGGCATCTCATTTGCAAAACGAATCTAACCAACACAAGCCATAGGAGCATTCTTCAGAGAAATGTTGCAATAGCTCATATTGAAACTCATCGCCTTGATGGAATTGTCTACTTTGCAGATGATGATAACATCTACTCAGTGGAGCTCTTTAAGCAAATGAGAGAAATAAGGTATTCCTAGTTCCCAGGATATTAATTTTGTTTGCTGCACATCTTTCTCCTTCTCTTTTACTAGAACTATTCTGATGCAGTTTATTATACCCGCATTTAAATTATTCTGAATTTCTGATTGTTAATTCTACTCGGACTCATGGTTTAAAATTTTCCTGCCTAACCTATTGAAGGAGGGGTATGGGGTGGGTCATTATAACGTTGTTGATAATCTTTTGTGAATTTCTGAAATAGAAACTACCTACATATATTGCATCCGCAAAAGTCTTCTGCATAGTGTAAAGTGATGCAGAATGGGAGTCTTTTCCTTTCTTCTAATAAGCAACCAAATTTTATCAACCATGTTTGCCTTTATTTAGATAGAGGAGATTTACAATTCCAAAATGATAGGAAACACCCATTCCGCACCTCTTTCTATGTACGTTTGACTATATTCCTCTGTCTTCAATAAAATATAGATGAATTTAGGCAGGCCACAGAGGAAAGATATAATTACAGTTCCAAATAAAAGGAATGGAGATGAGTTCATTGTGTATAGAAGGAATGGTTTGGAGCCGTCAAGCTTGTAGCTCAATTAGCACTGGCCCTAAGATATGGGTGTCATTATTATGGCAAACTTAACTTTGTTGCCTCTAAAATACAAATTTTATTATATCTACACCCACCCACCCACCCACCCACCAAGGATATTTCTTGATTATGCAAGGGTAAGGCTGCGTACAAGGATTTCCTCTACCCCACACTCGCTAGTCGGGTTAAACGGGGAGTGGTTTTTTTTACACACACCCACCCACCAAGGATATTTCTTGATTTGTTTTAGAATTTTAAACAATCATCTATTAACTACAGTGAGCAGTGTGTGATAATCATTCTGCTATTTACTTCTCACTTTTAAATCAAATTGGGTTATGCAGAATGTGGTAGCATGTCCTTCTTTTCTTTCCTACAATATTTTTGCTTTTACAATGGTTTTTTCATTTCATTAGTTGGGAGGTATCCTCATTTTGATTTACAGGCGATTTGGAACGTGGACTGTAGCAAGACTATCAGGGGATAAAAGTGGCATTGTCTTGCAAGGGCCCATTTGTAATGGAAGTCGAGTAATTGGATGGCACATAAACGAATCAAATGCGAAATCTAGAAGATTTCATGCTGAAATGCCAGGTTTTGCCTTCAATAGTACGATACTCTGGGATCCAAAGAAGTGGCACCGACCCACTCTTGAACCTATCAGGCAGCTTGACTCAGTAAAGGAAAGTTTGTGGGTTAGTGACTCAGTATATCTTCTTCTTTGTAGTCTTATCTATTATATAGTATTTCATTTTCTGTATCCAACCCAAGCTGGGAAAATGTATCTAATCAGATTAGGTAACATTGATAATGTGCAGTTGGGTATTGTTCTATATGTCCTCATTTTATGGCTCTCCTTTTTTCCTAGTTCTCTTTTGAGTACAAGTAGGACAGAAATTTTTTTGGACCGTACAGAACCATCCAACCTGAAATATTGCCTCGATTAATTGTGAATTTGTTTTTCTGTACGCAGGTTAGCACATTGATTGAGCAGGTTGTTGAAGATGAGAGCCAAATGGAAGGCTTAATGAACAACTGCTCGAGAGTTTTGGTTTGGCATATTGGTCTTGAATCAACCTATTCCTTCTATCCTCAGAAGTGGATTATAAAGAACAACCTAGATGTCATTCTTCATCTTCCACTTGGGTGAAATTCTTGATAATGAAGTTGTAGAGAGCAGTAAATTTTCGCCTGGGTAGATTAAGAAGAATTGATCTTCCACCTGCAATGGTGGCTACTCAAGTCTATTAATTTAAATATTTAATAGTGCATTTCTCCCCTAACAGCTTGTACATTATAATTATACATTTTGTATGAAATTGACAAATTGTAGAGTTCATTGCAGAGGCAAGAATGTTTTAATTGGCCTGTTGGTACTACTACCCTGAATTAGTTGTTACAATTAAACAATGGAGTTTGTATTCATCATGCAACAAAACCACAAAAAGTTTCTTATGTACATAACATTTTGTGGGGTTCGCATTTTTTGAAGCAAAAAATAAAATAAAATTACAACAATATAACTTTTATAGAACCCTTAAACAATAACTCTCCTGTAAAATTTGAATGCCAAAATATTTAACGATTTCGATGGATTTGAAAATTGTGGCCTGAACGCACATAGGATATAAGATTTATTTATGCGTTCCCAAACCCATAAATAAAGAAAAGAAAAAAAGTTATTTGATAGATGAATAATTTTTTTTTTTTTTGGTACAATTTGGAGGTATCATCATTCAAGGTTTTTTTGACCCTTATAACCTTTAATTAATGATTAATTACCAATTTGACCTTCATTTGAAACTAATTCGAAAATTTAACCCCTTCAGAAAACATAACACCAATCTGCCCCTGTTTGACCGTTGACCATGAAGCCTACCCGGGTACACCCCTCCCTACCCTGGTATTTTTTGAAATTTTTTATCTACCCGGGTAGAGAGGGGTGTACCCGGGTAGAGTTCTTGAATCTGAAAAAATGGTTGAATTAGTTACCCGGGTAAGAAGGGTTGTACCCGGGTAAACATCCAGAGTAGCGTTTTTATATAAATGAAAAAAACTGTGACTATGTACCAAAAAAAAAAAAACTGTGACAGGCATGGTTCATGGACGATAGCAACGAAGATCCAAGGCTTCCTCACCATGGCAGCCCTAATGAATTTGTTTCCATCAACCAATTAGCAGGTCATTACTCTCTCTCTATCTATAGTTTTACTTAGTTGTGACGTTGCAGAAAAATGGTGAGTTTTGCAGAATTGGGACTCTTATACTGGAAGCTGAATCCAAATGATTATGAGAACGATGAAGAGTTGAGGAAGATTAGAGAAACTAGGGGATACAATTACATGGTAATGTTGTATTAATTTTTTACTAATTTCATTTTGTTTTCTATAATCAGAAGGTGCTTCAATTTTTTGCGTTTTCATTAACCTGATAGAAATATAAATCCGAGGAGAATATGAATTGGAAAAAGAAACTTTTTAGCATCTCGGTTATATAAAAACCCTACTCTTGATGTTTACCCGGGTACAACCCTTCCTACCCGGGTAACTAATTCAACCATTTTTTCAGATTCAAGAACTCTACTCGGGTACACCCCTCTCTACCTGGGTAGGTAAAAATTTCAAAAAATACCAGGGTAGGGAGGAGTGTACCCAGGTAGGCTTCATGGTCAACGGTCAAACATGGGCAGATTGGTGTTATGTTTTCTGAAGGGGTTAAATTTTCGAATTAGTTTCAAATGAAGGTCAAATTGGTAATTAATTATTAATTAAAGGTTATAAGGGTAAAAAAACCCATCATTCAACCTCCTCCGGTCACCTTGTCCTCGGGGTATAGTCTAGTAGACTAGCCCCTCATTGGAATAGCGGATGTATTGAACTTTGCTAACGGATGAAGGATGAGACTAATTTTCCAATCAAGAAGGGAGACGCATCCTCTGACCCTCAAAAATTTTCTAAAAATTTGTTTAAAACAGAATTTGAACTCTACTCAAGCAAACCGTTCGAGCTCAGTTGACAAATAATTAGATAAAGGGATAAATATAATTTAGTCGGTTATATAAAACGAGAGGAGTCCAACAAAACAACATGTCGCAACGTGTAAGTAAGCAGTCATATAAATCGACGGCTACTTGTCACTTAGCCAGTTCGTAGGCATGTCATGTAGTTTGAACCTAAAGTCGCAAATAATCTTAACGTCTTCTACATTGACAGTGCCAGAGGAGAATCATCCATGGAGATTCCTCTTCCTTTGTCTACACACTTCCCCTTCTCTACCTTAAAACCCAACTCCAATCTCAGTCTCAGTCTCAGACTCAGAGTCCCCCTTCTTCTTCATCATCGTCATGCTTCTCTTAAACTTGGTTTTCCATCATCAACAACTTGGCGCCACGTAGTCGTAGCTCAAAATTCCGTGTCCGGTGGCGACCCCACAACCATTGAAACACAAGATAAGGAACAAGCTGTCCCTGTGCCTTCTATCAAACCTACTTACTTCCCCACACCTCCAAATCGAGAACTTCGAACCCCTCATAGCGGGTATTTCTTTAATTAATTAATTAATTGTTGCTATTACTAGTGTATTGGTTTTGGGTTTTCACTTTTTCGCATTTAGGTACCATTTTGATGGGACTAGCCGGAAATTCTTTGAGGGTTGGTACTTCAAAGTGTCCATTCCGGAACGGAGACAGAGCTTTTGCTTTATGTATTCGGTTGAAAATCCTGCATTTACTAAGCAATTGACGCCATTGGAATTGACCCAATATGGACCCAGGTTTATTGGTGTTGGGGCACAAATTCTTGGTGCAGATGACAAGTACATTTGCCAATACTCTCAGCAATCACAACACTTCTGGGGAAGTAAGAATTTGCACACTCTTCTTTGCTGTTTCAAATTGGAATTTTTTTTTCTTACTTTTTATTTAAATTCTAAAATGACTGATCATATTATGTGGATTTGAACTGAAAAGTTAATGTCTTTTATATGGTTAGGCAGGCATGAACTAGTGTTGGGGAACACTTTCGTGGCCAAACAAAATTCGAGACCTCCAAACAAGGAGGTTCCGCCTCAGGTATTATATACCATCTTTCAATCAAACTGTTTCCGTGCCACACAATTAACGTGCAAATGTTTGTTACTTCTAGAATCTTTTGGTTTTCGGATGATCATGCATATTTATAATTTTGTGTAGGAATTTAATAATAGGGTGTTGGAAGGTTTTCAAGTAACTCCCCTTTGGCATCAAGGTTTCATTTGTGATGATGGAAGGTGCGAATTTCGATAGCTGTTTTAGCATTCCCTCTTTGATTATATTTGTTACTTGACACAAATTTTAATTATAGGTCAAATTATGTAGAAACAGTAAAGACTGCTCGTTGGGAGTATAGTACACGCCCTGTATATGGTTGGGGTGATGTTGGGTCTACACAGAAGTCTACTGCTGGCTGGCTTGCAGCTTTTCCTGTTTTTGAACCACATTGGCAAATATGTATGGCGGGTGGACTGTCAACAGGCATGTGCTACTTTTTCAACTATTGGCTATTCAATCTTATTTATATCATGGTCTAGTATCCTACATTTTTATGTTTGAACTGAAACTTGATAATTTGGTTTGAACAATTGATATGAATCTATTATGGAAGTAAACTACTAATGTAATTTACAAAGGGATTGGCATTTAGTCACTTACTATCTGCAAAATATTAAACATTAATAAGATTTAATGCTGAAAGGATATAATTGTTTGCTAGAGCCACAATGTGACTCAGGAAAAGAAAAGGGAGATCGAGAGATAGAGTATGATGCTATTTACATTTACAAGGTCAATGTTTTTACTAAGACTGGATTGCTATCATGTTTGATAATCAGTTCGTGAAGTGCATTTATGCTTCAAAAATTAATCACTCTTGTTTGTAATATTTATGTCCTCTCTCATTTTCCTTATATAAATATTGAATCTCAGGTTGGATAGAGTGGGATGACGAGAGGATTGAGTTTGATAATGCCCCATCTTATTCTGAAAAAAACTGGGGTGGAGCATTCCCAAGAAAATGGTTTTGGGTAAATATTTTATTTCTTCATCATAGTATATCTTGTAATGTTCATCAGCACATCAATTCCATGGCTTGCTATGAAACTTTGGTTATAGCTGGTTATATGCAATTGATTTCAAATCTTCTTGTCTTTTGAAAATCATTACTAGAATGCTTTGTTTCTTCAAAAAAAATTATTTTTTAGAAGAATCAAACGTCTATGTACTTAACAAGTGCTAGAAGGCAACAATGGTAGTAATTAATCATTAAGGCCTGAAGACTGCAAGAGATGGAGTACTTTTGTTACTTGTGCTTCATGAAGTATAACTTCATAAAATATAATTTGCTTAAAGGAATCTCAATCTCTTTATCATGATTTAAGATATGTGTACTTGAATTTTTCCGGCAGGTATTGTAGGTTAATATGCTTTTGTGTTGTTATATTGATATTCAACTATTCTCACCAATTTTTGGATGAATGTTTGTATTTTTATGCATCTCAAACTGTTGATGTCTCATGCAGGTTCAGTGTAATGTTTTTGAAGGTGCTAGTGGAGAAATTGCACTAACAGCAGCTGGCGGATTGAGGCAAATTCCGGGAATAACCGAGAATTTTGAAAATGCTGCACTGGTAACTTTATACAGCATCTGGCATTCAATGTGGCTTTTTTCAAAATTTAATTACACTGACTTTATGAATATTAAGATTACCTGATGCTGAAAGCGCATAGAAAAATGGCTAAACAGAAAGTTAGGATTTTCACAAAAGAGAAATCCTCTGGTTCTCAATTTCTAATTCTCAAAATAATAAAATTCAACTCATACAATAAGGTTCATAAGCACATTTTTATAGATTAATTACAAATTGATCCAAAATTCAAAAATCTAAAATCCTAAAAATAAGAAAACTTCTTAAAATAAATATAACAGTAATTAACTTTTAAAATAAATAAATAATTGCAATTAAATCATTCAAAACACTTCCCAAATCTTAGATCTCAAATCACGTCAAATGTGTTGCTTTTTTTTTCTTGCCAAACAAATCACAAACATATCTGCTGCTTTATTGGGACTTGGATTTAATCGTAATTTGTTATATTTCAAATCACTGTTTCTTTCAACAATTGGGCCACAACTCTGGTAAACTCTGAGATTCTTGAATCAATGGTTGGGCCATGTGCAATGGATTAACTGTAAGTGCATCATTACCTCTGAAATAAATGGTGGGAATGACATATCTCTAATTCAATTGTTCTCCTTCCTTTTGTCAAAATAACATATCTCTGGTCATATTAGTTTTTCCTTTTGATTTTACAAACTCTTGCACGAGGATGAAAGATAGTCTAAGTTTTTTTATATCGTCAATTATGCATTACTGACACTTTAAGGAAACATTTGTCCTCTGCTTACAATCATATGAGACTATGAGTGATGGAGAGTAATTTAAGATTTCTCCAGAAGTAGTTTAATTATGTTGATATTTCTTTTTGAATGTTCTAATGAGTGAGTCTAATGGTAGACAGTGATTCTTTTGTTTCAAGTCATGGTAAATACACTCTTTATCCTTGTTAGAGATGTAATATAGAACCATTCATGTGTCATCACTTGACAATTTATGGTTTCGAATTTGGATAGTTGCTTTATGACATAGTATCGATCTCTATGACCAAATGGTCTAAAATACAATTCTTATTGCTTCCATTTTTCTAATAAAAAAATTTCAGCACTAGGTATATGAGTCGGTACATTGTCCACATTTCAATTCCAAAGGACTCTTGCATAAGGGAAATAATAGAGATGTAATATAAAACCATTTATGTACTCACCTAACAACTTAAGCTTTCAGGATAGTTGATTGATGATAATCCTCTTATAAGATTTTTTCCCCATCTTCTGTAGGTCACTACATGCATTTAACCTTTTTATTTTATTTTATTTATTATCTAATTTTTTTAAATTTTGTAATATTTACTATGTTGCAAACTGGCGCAGATTGGAATTCATTATGGTGGAAAATTTTATGAATTTGTGCCGTGGAATGGTTTTGTTAACTGGGAAGTTGCTCCTTGGGGTTATTGGTTTATGTCTGCAGACAATGGCAGATATGTGGTACTTATATCTCTCTGATTACATTTTATTATTTGTTGGTGGTTAAGGGTAATGTTACACACACACACTAGTTGTAGACTTGTAGGTGGTATTTAAGTTTTTCTTCTCATTTTCCATTTAGTGAGATCTATAAACTACTAAATCTAAATTTATGTTGATGATTACGTATGAAAATGAAAATAAGGTAAACAGTTGGATGAGCTGAACAGGTTAATGATTATATGATTAATACTAGCAAGTGGGAGTGGCTTTGGGCAACTTTAATTGAACTCTTCTCAATTCAGGAGAAACAAAGTAGCCAGAGGGGCCTTCTTTTGGCTTATGGCATACTCAATATATTATATTTTGGCAGGTTGAATTAGAAGCAACAACAGAGGATCCAGGTACTACATTGCGTGCTCCAACAGCAGAAGCTGGTCTTTCCCAAGCTTGTAAAGATTCATGCTTTGGAATTCTAAAATTACAAATGTGGGAACGAAGATATGATGGCAGCAAGGGGAAGGTGTATTCTTATTCACACATATAAATTGTTTTCACATTTGGTGTTTCATGGAACATTCTCATGAATGTTTGGTAAATGGCAGATCATATTGGACGTTTCAAGCAATATGGCAGCTGTAGAAGTTGGAGGAGGTCCATGGTTTAACACTTGGAAGGGCAAGACGTCAACTTCACCTGTCCTTAGCAGTGCCCTTGGATTGCCTATAGACATAGATGGCATTTTTAATATGGTTCCTCTATTGAAACCGCCTGGCTTGTAGTCAATTGTTTAGAATATTTATTTTTAGCTTTTAATCTAATCATGCTGCATGGTTTGAAGTTCTCATAAACTTTCTCATAGTGCAAGCAAGTGTTCAGAATTTCACCACAAGGACAAAATTTAGAAAGGGGTTCTTGATTAGAAAAGTACAATGTATCCTGAGATGTAGAAAGATTGAATGTAAAGATTTGTCTGTTTACTGTATTAGAATGTTTAGAACCTTATTCCTCTTGCTGGCTCAACTAACAGGATGGAATCAGTGTTGTTGAGGCGTTGGTTCGTTTCATGCAAACTGTAAGTTCAACCTTAGAATAAGGGGTGTACGTCTCCATATCCTTTGTATTGCATCCCCAAAGTAAGTTTTTGTGACTCCATTTCTATAATAGTGATATTGAAAGATAAAGTAACTTACAATATGAAATAAATGTGAAAAAACATATAGATTACACAAATTAAAACATCTCATTTTCTTTTCTATATTTGAAATTAACTCAAATTGACCTAAATTCCTATGTATGTTACAAGCAGTAGTGACGACGGCTTCAGAAAATTTGGATAATGAGATGAAAAGCAAAGATAAAACATGTATTAAAAGTAAATTGTTAAATATTTATCTTTACTTTAATATAAAAAATATAATAATAGTATAAATAATAAAAATATAATTACAATAGTTTTTTTCAATACTCAAATATTTCTTGAATGTAAACAAATAAAATCATTCAATTATTTTTCTTTCAAATGATTAAAGGTTACGATTTTTTTTTAATTTGGATAGGTTATTTTACTTATCTTTTTTTTCTTGTCTATCTTATCTATTCAAAATTAGTAAGTAGGCAAGGAAAAAAATAAGTAAAATATCCTATCCTTTATTTGAATTCAGAGTGGAGGCAGATTTTTATAAATCTAGAGACGAAAACAATAAAACCTGGTAAGCATGAATAAATTTATAAAAAAATAAATTAGGTTTGGGTGTTATGATGTACCGACACTTCAAAAATCCTGACGTGTTGTGTCCGACATATCCCGACACTCCAACACTCGTTAAAGAGACTCAAAAAAGGTTTGAACATTGCGTTGCGTTATTTTTTTAGTTCCAACTATTAGATTCGTTGGATTACAATTACAATTTTATTGAATTTAATATAAATATTTGTGATATCTTATATTTCTTTGCAAAGTTGATGGGTATTATAAGTTTAGTTTCATTTTTTGTTAAATTATTGAATATTAAATATAATATACACTATATAAATTTAAAATATTATTTAATATCAAAATGTGTCCTAACATGTCGAAATCTAACATTTTTTAAAATTGATGTGTCGAAGTGTCGTGTCGTATCATGTTTTGTATCCCGTGTCGGTGTCGGTGCAACATAGATTGTGTGTCCATTAATCTAAAATTCTTCTCTTTATGACCAACTTAATAGCTTGCAAAGAGGTCATATGCTCAAATCCTATCTTAGTTTACAAAAATCATAAAAAAAGAGAGAGAAGTATTATGGATCCATATACGAGGCCCATTATTGTTAAGCCCAACAAGGAGTAATCCAAACATAAATCAGACATAATTAAGGAAAGATATCCATCAAGGATACTAATCCTAATACAATAGCATAATACACGGACTTGGGCCATTAGCAGAAGCACTGAAGGTCTAGCACCCAATACCCACCGGTAAACTCTATAAATAAGTGGTAAAACTTACAGATATACACGCTCTCTCTCTTATTGTTATGATGTTACTGTGCTCACACACTCCATTGGCAAAGTTGTTTATTGTTCTTCTGTGCACAATAATCTGCTTAACTCAAGCGTATCTAATCCATAAATAGATTTTTAGTGTTCTAGACATCTCTAACAACAAGTTTTTTGAAACATGGAAAAAAGTTATCCATTGAATTATTTATATAATAAATAGTAAATCTGTCCCTCGAAAGCAACCAATATTTTTTTAATGTTTTAAATATCTAATCAGTCATTTATTTTAATTTAGAGTGGGGGCAAATTTCATAAACTCTAGAGACAAAAACAATAAAAACGTGTAAGTATATATATAACATTTAAAAAAAAACTAAATATACTTAAAAAAAAAACCTAAATGGAGGGCATGTGCCCCACAAGCTAATGAGTAAACTATCCCTAGAAATCACCCAATATTTTTTCAATATTTAACAATTGACATCATAAGCCGAGCTAGCTATGGAAATTTTATTATTTAACATGGATCACGCTTGAGAAGTTTTTATTTTTTATTTTTAAAAAAAAGAATTCTACTTATAAAGTAATGGAGGGGGCCAAATATATCCTCACTCAAATAGGGTTGGCAAAACGGGCCAACCCGGCTCGACTCGGCCCAACCCGCATTCAACCTGTAAAAAACGGGTCGGGTTAGGGTTGGCCCGAAAAAATAAACGAGTCAGAAAATCCAACCCAGCCCGACTCGAGTCGGGTTAGGGTTGGCTTGATAATCAGCTCGCGGGTTGGCTCAGAATAAAGCTCGCGGGTTGGCTCAAAAAAAGCTCGCGGGGTAGCTTGAAATTATGCCAGTGGGTTGGCTCGCGAGTTAGCTCAAAAAAATTGATTTTTGTGGATCTAGTCTTATTTGTTCTCCAACACTGCTAAAATTATCAACACTGCCAAAAGGTTCCAACTTTGATCTCTTCAAAGGTACCCAGATTGGAAAAAGAAAAAAAGATTGAAGTAACAAATCTTATAATGTCAACAACATAGAAGAAGAACAATGAATCCATTTTCATATATATATTGGGGTAAAATAAAAAAGAAATATGAGAAATATAGAGAAAAAAGGTATTGCATCTTGGGAGTAGTGGATTGCGTTTGTTAAGAGAATAGGCCAATAGACCCAAAGATGCAAGGTTAATGGTAACAGGGTGAACAAGCTATCCAAGGGGCCAGAAGAATCTTAGGGTTAAGGAAAGTGACGAGTGACGACGATGTGAGCGTATGGCGATTTTGGAGTTTTCATATTATTATTATTATTATTATTATTTTAATGCAATCATATTTTTTTTTGAATTAAAAAAAAAATACCCAACCCGCGAGCTGGCCCGTTTGACCCGCGGGCTGGCTCGTTTGGGTTTGGGTTGTATCGGGTCGGGTTGAGTCGGGTTGGCAGCTCATTTAGGCCAACCCAACCCGACTCATTTAGGACGGGTTGGCTCGTTTTTGCCATCCCTACACTCAAATAACAAGACGTGTTTCCCCTTATTTGAAATACGATAATGATATGGAAGAAGCGCTACGGAGTATTTGATGGAAGATATTGTTTTTATCTGAGAATCACAATTCTCGTAAATATGGTGTAAAAGTAAGTTTCTCGATATGTCAAAATATTACCAGAATTTTCGCATCTAATTTTTCATTTTCACGGGAAAGTGTCTAGGTGGTATTCTTGGGTGATATTTTGATTTACATTTTACATACAAAATAAAATCTCAGAAAAATTACATTCACGAGAAAATTTTCAAAAATCTTCTATCAAATATGGACAAATTGAATTACCACTCTCACTTTCCTTTCTCACGAATCTGAAAATAAGCCCTCTACCAAACACTCCAAGTGTTGAAATATTTAAGTGCTTTCAAAATGGAAAATTTTAAATTTAATTTCAAACATGAAAAAGTATTATTGAAACATTTGATTTTAGGCTTCTATCATTTATAAAAGAATTGATTTTTTTTAAAAAATGTGTGACAACTGTATAATTGTTAGATAAATTTTAAGGTAACTTAAAAGAATAGTATTTTTACAAGTAAAATACATTTTGGGTCCTCAACAAATATTATGTGACCATTTTAATTTTTTAGAAAAAAAATTTAACTTGTGATTCCTCTAAAATTTAAAATAGACTCAGTTAGTTGAAATAGTGGTCCCTTTGAAATTCAAATACTATCAATATTAATCCCTCAAAAAGATTAATACGAGTCTATTTTGAATTTTAGTGGGATCGCAAGTTTACTTCTTTGTTTTAAGAGATTAAATTGAGTCCAATAATATTTGTTTAGAACTCAAAGATACTTTATTCTATTTTTTTATTTTGATAAATTGTTACTCTATTTTTAACTATTGAAATTTGGTTTGATTTTGTATGATTATGCAGCTCATGATTATTTTATTATATCCAATTGTACTATAGCTTTCGCCAAGTGGTTGTGATGTTGTTGTCAACTTGTCATTGAATTTAGTAGCAGAATATATTCTCATGAATAAAATTTTAATGCATCATGTATATGTTAATTTATTTTGTGATAAATATTATATTATTTTAAAAAATAGATGATAAGATATTTTTTATTCATATATCATAAAATAATTGAGCAAATACACTGAATTTTTGATGTATTTGATACTAAAAATTTATTCATATTCTCAGGCATAGTAGATCCCATGTGTAAATTTTACATGTTTGGCATTTATCTCTCTTTTAATTTCATTAAATGAGTGGGATTCAATCAATATTTATTAATATCTATAAAGAAGAATACATAGACACAAAATTTTCAAGCCTAAAATTATAGGAATATAATTTTTTGTATGATATAATTTATCTTTTGAAACACATAAAAAATAAATGAAACTCATTTATTTATTTTTCTCTCTTTTGCTTAATGGTTTTATCTATTTTTATATAGGAAATTAATTTTCTTATTTTACATAAGAAAATTTTCTCATACTACACTGTACACACAATACATGAGTGGGGTCCATAAAAAGATAAGAAGACAAAAAAAAGCAAGATGAAACCCAATTATGTATTATGAGTGTAGCATGAGAGAGTTTTTTCATATAAAATGAGAAAACTATTTCTCTTTTATATATTATATGTGACAAATTTTCTGTACAATATCAAAAATTATATTTTCTAAAATTTTACATAATCATATCAGATAAAATTTGCGCATGGGATCCATTTTTATTCTCACGTATTACATGAACATCGAATACACAACCACCGTTCGAACGTATCATAATAATTTACCCGTACCGATGTCCCATATGCTTTTGAAAAGTCTTATCGATGTCAGCGCGCGCCTCAGAGGGTAGAAATACTCGCATGCTTGCAAATAATTTCACTACAGACAGACTACAATAGTAAAAGAAAAGAATCGTGTGTCATTTTAAAAAATGTAAAGTTGTATCATTCTAAAAGAGAAAAAAGAGATAGATAAAGTAGTAGAGAATTGACAAAAAAATTAAGATGTGGATCCCACCTCTTTGTAAGAGTGAAATGACACAAATTATATTATTTAAAAGAAAAAATATTTTTTCCATAGTCCACTTCAGTATTTTTTTTTAAAATATTCCTCTTTTACAATTATACATTAAATAATGAAATTATAGATTAATATATAAAAGTTTGTAATTTTTATTAATTAGTCTGTAACATTTAATTTCAAAAACAAAAGAATACGATATTTAATTTAATTATTTTTTGGAAATAAACCCCTTAAAAAAAGTGTAGATTAATCGGTCAGACAACATTTGAATTAGTTTGCATGTATCTTGGTCATTTTCCTTTGTCATGATTGTTAAGTGTGGTAGGACACTTCGCAGTGATCTTGATTCTTGACTCAAATTTTTAACATACCGACCGACTGTATGATTTATTTTACTTATACAGTTCTAATTTAATTTATTGTTAATTAACGTGAGATATCTCATCACTCAAAATTTAAATTTATAATAATAATAATCTAATTAAATGCAGCCATCTACACAAAAACTGAGAAGTTAACATTTTTATTGTTGAGGTTAGCTCTAAAAATTAACAAGGCTAAGAATGACACTACAAAAAAATAAGCAATTTTTGGGGTCATTTAGTGGAGTTCAATTTTGACCTCTAGTAAATGATGTAAATTTTAGCATCTTTTTTGAACGCCAGAATGTTAAAATAATTTTAGCGTCCTATATCCTTTCGGTGGCAGTTACAAATGTCAAAAATTTTGTAATTTTTATTTTTCTTTTCTAGCGTTCTTGGACCTGCACAAATATAAAACCTTTTTTTAGGATTTTATTCAAAAATATCCTAAATTACTTTAAATGATTTTACTTCTTCAAAAAAAATAAGCTAAGGCTTTTGGGGACTCAAGTTTTTCGAAGGCGAGCTAAATAGCAAACCCTATCAGCTACTTTACACTGTGGTTGAAGGTTCTGATGATTGTATCTTCTATTTTCTGTACTTTCTCAAAGGTATATTTGTAGTTCTTTTTTCCTCTTCTCTTCTATCCTTCTTGCGCCACAATCTTCGGTGGCTTCTCTTCCATTGGTGTTGTCGTTTCCACCTTGGTCTTCTGCTCATTGGTAAAGTTTACCAGCAACCTGAATATACATATATATATATATATATATATATATATATATTTACATAGATTGTTGTAAAGTTTTGTTCCACATTGGTAAAGTTTCTCCGATTTGATACATGCATGAAAGAGAGAAGAGGATTGTATTTTGGATATGCTTCTTTTCATTGTTGTTCACAGCCTACACTATCGTATTCTGTAATCACTAGTTAGTTATGGTTACTTGGTTTAATTGCTGTTTTTATAGTTAATTTATTTTCTAATTTATAGCATAATGATAGAGTCGGTGCCATATTTGGATGGTTAGAAAATGCTAGAAATGGTATTATTCAAAAAAAGAAGAAAATGCTAGAAATGGAATTCGAGTTTAAACTTCTGCGATTTGAACTGGAAATCTCTTGAGAACTTGGCCTATGGACGAACTTTTGTGTTCTAGATCTTCAACTCTGTGTTTGTCTCGTTTATTTATTTTTATTTTGTTAATTATTTTGGCGATTTTATTGTGATGTTTGTTACTGGAGAAATTGTAGTATAAGATACCTTTGGAGTTTGATAAAATGCCGTTGAAATCATTTCTTGCTAGCATTGTTGTCGTTGCCAATGCTTATTTAGTGGCTCTGCTTTTAACAAATGGTGTGTTGGATTATGATGAGCTTGAATTTGATGTGTTCGGGTTGCAAATAGCTTGTAACAGCTTCATTTTGCGTGATTTTGCTTTGCTTGTTATGTGCTTGGTAATAGTAGAGAAGCTGCACATTGTGTTCCTTGTTATGTGCTTTGCTTTCTCTCTGAAAGTTGAAGTGAGTGAGGGTTGAGAGAGAATGAGAAATGTGATTTTGAGGAACAAGATTTGTGTGTGTGTTGTGTTTTTTTTTTAGTGAGAGAGATAAAGTGTGAAAAGGTTGAATGAGATGGAAAAGGAAAAAAAGTGGAGAAAGGGAGATAGTAAAATTCAGGTAATGGTGGATCCAGCTAAGGTTCTGTCTTTATGTGATCTCAATCAGTCATTGTCCTTTTTTCTCTTGCTTGTTATTATGTGATATTTTTAACTTTTTAATTAGTTTTTAGAGGAAAGTTTTGTGTTGTTGATCTTTAAAATATTTGACAGATATAGTTCTTTTGAAAAAAATTGTTGCTGAAATTCTTCAAATAATCACAAACTACCGAGAAAAATCTACTGATGGTCTCTCTGTTGCTTTCTTGTTGACATGGATAATCGGGTGAATTGAGTTTTTTTTTTTGAAACTTTCTAAGGGCTGTTTTCTTTCTTTCTTTTTCTTTTTCTATTCTTTTTATCAAAGCTTTTTTAGGTTTTAGTCTGAGTAAGTGGACTGCTATGAATTCAATCTGAGATTGTTCAAACCTTTTTTTTTCAATGTTGATGTTCTTATTGATTGGGAAAAGAAAAATATTATATATTAGTGCCACCAATAACCCATAGTTTTTCGACTTCTCTAGAGTAGTGACAATTAATAAAATAATCAACTTGTCAAAAGAAAGAAATATCAATTTGTGGGCTAAGGATCCGCGTGACAGTAATATAACATCTGTACACTGCAGAGAAGCACACCAAGCATGTTCATATAAAGCACAATACTTTTCCAGCTCAATTCAATAAGCGTATTCAATCAAGTAGGGAGGAACTCACATGATCCAAAACAAAAAATGACATTAACCTGTCTTCCTCGTTACATGGCTTCTCTTTTCTTTTTTCTTTTTCTTTCTGATTTTGTTATATCTGCATTAAGGTCTTGCCATGTCCAATATTTTGATACTATTTTGTTTTGCAGAGATCTATTCAACCTCTTTTGATGCTTACTGGAACCTGCTACTATGAGTGTTTCTATTGTGTCTTAAATATTCTATGTAGCCTTTCTTTTAGATTCTGTAAAGTTTGCTTCAACTCTTTCTTGTTATTTACATTCCTATCACAGTATTATTGAACAAAATCCTAAGATCAAAGCAAGTTTAGGAGACTAGGAGAGGACATTAGCTATATAACTCAATTCATACTTGAAACAACAAATATTTTATAACCAAACTATATGTTCTAGAAAAAATTAAGTTTATTAAAGGTTTCTTAGATGATGCCTTTTTTGTTAGCCTTAGATTTTGAAGTGAAGAAATTACTTGAAAAAGCTTGAAAATTCTGGCTTCACCTTGACACCCCTTAAAATTCTATAGCTTTTATAGCTTTCTTTGTTTCTATTTTTTATTTTCTAACTTATAAGGAACCAACCCAACTCAAATAATAACCCTGCCCTTCGCCTTTTTTAATTTACTAAATCATTACTGAAAAATTAATTAACTAAGGTTTTATTTTACATGATTTATGTCTATGACAAATCGGTTAATCGAGTGAGTTAGTTAACTGATATGTCATATTTGAATGTTTTTCATCTTTGGTTCACTCTGTACATCTTGATTTAGAAGATATCTTTCCGGGAAGAATAGATAGTACAATTAATACATGCATAAGCAAATGATGTCCCATGAGAGAATCAAGAGTGAAGACCAAATCAAGTTAATTTCTTTAAAAAAAAATTTGCAACTTTTTTTTTTAATTTTCATTTTTGGATTTAAATGGATAAGTCGAAAGCCGGAAATGAAGAAGTTGGTAGTATTTACTAGGGGAACTATATATTGCTACTCATAAGAGAAAAGACGGATCATATGCCAATGAGGAAACAAAGGCTATAGTGGTGAGTTACATTAATGTCTGTATCACTATTTTGGATCTGCATCATCATTGTTAAGTAGTATTGCTAGTGAGTCTATCTATATATATTTGTGGTGTGGTGCATAAAATTTGCAATAATAACTATTACTTGTTTTCATATAATAAGGCACTATTATGGACAGTAGCATTTCCAAAATAGTGTCTCAGGTGTCTCCAAAATAGTTCATTTTTATGTTAGACTCACAAATATTGAACATGTACAGGAGCAGATTCATGAAGAATTAAGTCAGAGCACTAATTCTATTGAAATTTCAACAAATGATGCGGTTGCAAAAGTTTTAGGACCAGAGCACTCTGGTCGCGTACGTGGTTTAGGCCTAGGTGGCCTTCCTAGTATTGCCTTTGGACTCACCACTGGACGATTTAATCCTATTGGCTCCACTTTCTCAAGCATGAATTCAGCTGAAAGTTCTAAATTGAAAGAAGAAGTTATTACCTTGAAGACCAAGTTAACAGCTTCAGAGGAAACTGTCAAGACATTACAGACTGTAATGCTTGCTTATATACAAATGAAAGAAGGAAGAATTCCTCTAGAGTTGGATGCATTGTTGGGCATGGCTTCTACTCCAATGGTAATGATTTATATGGTTATTAATTAATATTGAACTCTATATAATACAAGTTCTTGAGTTAAGTGCTTTATTCGCTGTAGCATTCTAAAAGAGTACAGTAAATTGTTCTTTGACAGAATGAAGGAAGTGAAGCTGGCCCAACACCACGCATGAGTTGACACTATATATTGTGGATTGTGGAGCTTTAAGATGGATGTATTGTGTATTTTGGTTTAGGATAATTGTAACTTTCCTACTATTGTTTACATGGCAATGACCTTTATGCGTTCTAGTTTTTTTGAGATGATAAATGTTATGTCTGTTCGAATGTGTACAATTACAAAATACCTGTTTACTATATGGCAATTGTGACCAACAAATATTCAATTGTCCTAGCTTTCTTAACTAACTAATTAGTTTTCTAGTTTTTTTAAACTCTCTGTCACGTTTGTTGACATACGTGTTCCATTTACATGTATCTATGCATGCATTAGAGACATATGGAATCATCTTTTAGATGGTTATAAACACGAGGGGGCAAAGTTCAAATTATTAACCACATTCAATGCATGCCAACAACTATAAAATTAGGGGGGACTACAACTGGAATAGCTCACAGATAGTTTTTTTTTTTTGGGGGGGGGAGGGGGGTTCAAAAAATGCCAAAAAATGAAACTTGTGGGGATTAGAAAACGTCACAAAATGAAGCATATTGTAGAGGCTTATAAATGCCAGAACATGCAACATTTTGTAGAGGTTTATAAATGTCAGAACATGCAACATTTTTTGGTGGTCAATAACCCCCACAAATTTCTTCAACAAATACTGGAGGTCATGCCAGCGGCTGCATAAAAAATGCTACAACATATGTTGTGGCGAACGTCATACCAGCGTGTTGGTTGAATGCTACAAATGTAGTATGTGGAGGTTTAAGGCCCCCACTATTTGTACATATGACCCCCACTATATGCATATTTTTTTGTAGTGTGATTATTGTTATTCTAGGATTTGGTTATTATAAAGTGAGGGGAAAAACATGGAATCATGACCGTCGATTTAAATCAATAATTAAACTTATAATAAAATGCATATACATATATAAGAAATTATGAAGTTATTAAAATTCACTCTATTAATATTATTATAAACAATTATAATTATTCACTTTTTCTTCTAAAGTGCACATCTCAATTTAGAAAAGCCATCCTATAGATCCTAGGGTGAAAATTTGAGTAACACCAATTCAAGTGTTAAAAAAATGTGAAATTAATTTGATTATCTGCAAAAAAAAAAAATTGATATTAAATCAGTTACTAAATTATAAAAGGTGATATCAATTTGTTTTTTTTTTTGTCACAAAAGGTAATATCAATTTAATCCTTTATAAAATCGGCATTAGTCTAACTCTTTTATAATAAAAATAACACTAATTTATTTTATTATTTAAAAAATATTAATTTAATTTCTTAATCGTATAATTTGTACATATATAGAACAAATAATTTTAATGCCAATTTGAACGAAATTAATAATTAGTTAGTGTCAATATTTGTAAAAGAAAAAAACTGTTAACCACACGCATCCTTAAAAAATTAATATGGACCTTTGATATAAAAGTTTTAAAACACTTTTCTTACCTCTACGTCTATCTAGATGATCCACGAGACAAACGAGGATTGCATCATTTTTATTTTATTTTTCACTCAGCTAACGAAGAGTTAACTAATATTAGTTGTTGAATTGTTAGATGTGCTGAGTCACATATCAAATAAAGAACAAAAAAAGTTTTTTTATTTATTTTTTTATAAGAAATGGGAAGAAGACAGCTGGGTTCCATCCCGGGGGACTCCAACTAGGGGTGTAAATGGGCCAGGATGGCCCAGCCCAGCCTACGGCCCGGTCTACATTGAGCCCAGCCCAGGCTCAGCCTTTCAGAAAAGTAGAGTAGACTTAGGCTTATAAAAAAGGTTTTTTAATAAATAGGCCATAGGCCAATTTTTTCAAGCTCGGTCTACAGCTTTGTAGGCTGGCCTATTTAATTTATTAAAATAAAATAATAAAATAATATTTATTTTATGTGGCAAAGACACAAAGTACCAAATACCAATATCTCTTACTTTTTGTGCTTGTTTTATTTTATGAAAGGAAAATTTGTCTAATGTTTCCAAATTTTACATGTTGTTGCAGCTTAGTACCATGGAGCAATGGGTACCTTGCTTGATTATGATGTTACTGATGAAGATCTTTCAATAATACTCTTCTTTCCTTTGTCTTGATGGTGGTTTAAAGATTTTTAGATGAATGACATTCTTTTGTAGACTTTATTTCAGCATCCAGTAATTGTATTTTTCTTATTTTTCCCATTTCTTTGACTTTATTCCTCTATGATATACATTCTAGAGCTGAGGTATTATGTTAACTCTTTCTTGTTTGTCATTTTTTTCTTATGAGAAGTACTAGTGCATGCATGAATAGAACTTTCTTTGCTCTATACAATTATTTTTTTGCTTAGTATATATAGTGGAAGGCCTACAAGGCTTGTAGGCCATGTCAGGCTTTCTTATTTTCTAAAATGGGCCGGGCTTGGTCTACAAATAAAAGCCTTTAATAGCCCAGTAGGCCAGATAGGCTGAATTTTTTTTGACGTAGGCTTGGACCAGGATGGCCAAAGCCCAGCCCAGCCCAGCCCATTTACACCTCTAACTCCAACCACAAGTGGCACCTGCCAATGCCATTGCCAACCTTTTTTTTCCTTATCCAGGCTCATTTGGTCTTAATACATACATCATTTAGGTAATTATTTATTTTTGAATATGTTATTAATTAAAATATTTTTCCAATAACACTGAGGCCATTAATTGACAATAATAAAAGTTTAATACCTTAATTGATTTATTTGAAGTAATATATCACTCCTTAAAAAATATAAGTTCGTACATTTTTTTCAATTTTATTATTTTTTATGTAAAAAAAATTCAAATCTATAAGACCTTTAATAGATGAGACATTTTTTTATACTCGAAAATTATGATTATCGAGAATATATTGAGAAATTAAATTTTTTAGAAATATGAATAAAAAATCATTTGGAAGGCCAAAATATTATCATGAATATTGGCTCAAGTTTATTGATTTTATGTTTATTTGATTGTCAAATATTATTAGGAAAGGAAAAATATTTCTGCAGTTAATGCAGATAAATAATTTGCATTTACTCTCAAAACGACGTCGTATTGGACTAACTACATATAACATATATGCAGTAACTGCAAAAAAAAAAAAACCCTATTAAGAATATAAAGTGATTTTAAAAATTACATTACTGGCGCTAGTGGCACCCTCATTGCATTATTGGTGTGGAATGGAAAGAAAATATTGCTTAAACACTTTAAATTACTGGCAACATCATTGCGATGGTGATACAGGAAGAAAAAATTACTTGTCGCTAATGGCACAAAGGCCAAAAAATTTTCTCAGCTCTCAAAATTTTAACTTATGTAGCACTGATACTGATACGGGACACGTGACACGACACGACACGATACTCTAACACGTTAATTCTAAAAAATGTTAGATTTCGACACGTTAGGACACGTTTTGATATTAAATAATATTTTTAATTTGTGTATCATATATTATATTTAATATTCAATAATTTAATAAAAAAATGAAGTTAAACTCATAATACCCATCAATTTTACAAAGAAATACAAGATATCCTAAATATTTATATTAAACTCAATAAAATGGTAATCATAATCCAACGAATCTAATAATTGGAACTAAAAACGCAACGCTACACAACCTTTGAACCATTTTTTGAGTTTCTACAACGCGTGTTGGAGTGTCGGAGAGTGTCGACATGACACGTCAGAATTTTTAAAGTGTCGGTGTTTCATATTGTTGTTGAATGACATTTTACATTTTACCTTAAAAAAATGTTCATAAAACAGAATTAAGGGAAAAAATTCAAAAAATTCATCCGAAACGCAGATAAATAGAATTCCAATATCACTCTCGTTGGAATCTAAATAAAATCCTTGTACCAAAAAGCCCCTTCACATATTCTGACCCTTCGCTCCCTTGGAGGTAGAAATGCATCCAGCAAATTTTCTATAAAAACCAACACCATTTCGATCTTTCATTTCTCAAGTCCTAACGGTTATTGATCATTTGCTCTCTTGATTGTGTGTGTGTGTCTGGGTGGATAAAGATGGGAGCTGCTAGGAGAGTCTTGAACACGCTTCTTGCGGCATTTTTGTGGGTCAATGCACAACATGCATTCGTAAGTGGTGCTTTGACATCAGAATTGCAAAGCAAAATCGCTAAAGCCAACCAAAAGGGACCTTATCTAGGTTTGGTCATACCAAATTCATTTGAACTGGACCCTCTTCTTCAGAATCCAAGTTACACTCCAAGTGACACCATCATAGACTTCGCAGGTAAATATCAATCCAACATAATTGTAATTTTTCTAGGGCCTCGTGTATATGAAATCTTGAAAGAAACAGTTATCTATTACTTTATATCTTCCAATTTTACCTTTTATTTTTTATGGTTAATAATGAAGGAAGGAGATTTCGCTTTGGAGCCATCGGCGACAAACGTGTTGTACTGGTTATGACAGCACAGAGCATGGTACGGTTCCTTTTTTCTTTTTTAGTATAAAGTACGGTTTCTTTTTTACCTGTCTTGATTGGTTTTATTTGATTTTTGATTTTTATTTTTTGGGCTATTGATCACTATTAGATGGGGTTATTAATTAGGATTTCTTTTATGGAAAAAAATATTTATTTTTTTAAATGACATAATTTATGTCATTTCACTCTCACAATGAAGTGAAATTTACACATTTATATTTTTTTGTCTACTCTCTCCTCATTTATCTATCTCTTTCTTTTATTTATGATGACACAATTTTACCTCTTTTAAAATGATAAAGAGTGTTCTCTCCTTTTATACTCACTGAAATTCACTGAAATATGTAGATAAATGCAGCTATAACTACTCAGCTTCTGTTAAGCTTTTTCTCAGTGGAAGGAGTGGTCCATTACGGTATTGCTGGAAATGCAAACCCGTCTTTGCATATTGGAGACGTAGCCATTCCCCACTATTGGGCTCATTTAGCACTTTGGACCTGGCAGGTTTTGCAATAATTCTTCTATTTTGTTTTTTTTCTTTCCCTACACAAAACTCAAATATTATATATGATGTGTTTATTGTGCAAATATTAGACCATTCACTATATATATTAAAATGTGAAATAAAAAATATATATTTTCGTTATCTACTGCTTTTTGTAGAATTTCAAAATATATATTCAGTTGAAAACAAAAGACAGAGTAAATGTCTATTTTGATTATTTAAAACTTTAAGTATCATAAGCTGATTTTCTAAATATAAAGACATTAAAATGGTTTTATACCATAAAGTTACTTCATAAATTAATATTAATTTGGTCCTTAAAATGACAAAACTAATACCATTAATTATCATTAAAAGATCACTTATAAATAAAAGATTAATGTGATGTAAAATATATCTTTAAAAAATTAAGAGTACACACTATTCTTTTCATATTCTATTACTATATAATAAAATAGGATTCTCACCAAAGAATATAAAAAAGTAGGATTCTCACTCTTTTTTATCGTTTTGAATTTGATTGTATAATTAATTAATTATATAGACACCGGAAAGATTAATAAAATGATTTGGGTTGTTATATATTATGCAGAGGTATGGACAAGGGCCCAATGATTCATTACCCTTAGATAATGGAGGCTTAACCAGAAAAGTTGAGTACTTAAAATTTGCAGATTTCACCTCAAACGCAAGTGCGGACAGCACATTTGACAACCTACTCAACAATATATGGTACCAACCAGAGGAGATTTTACCCATTGATGGCATTCCAGAAGAAAGGCAACATGCATTTTGGGTTCCTGTTGATTCGAAGTACTACCATATTGCTCGAAAACTGGAGGTAAGTGACCCTCACTGGCTTGGGATTAGAAGCCAGAATAATTTATTGAATATTTTTTATTTTTTTTTAAGATATTCTAATCGGTTCACTGATTCGCGCTAGTCCGATTCGGGATGGGTCCCGAGATTAAGACTTTAAATTTCTCCCAAAAACGATACTGGAGAGGATCAAACACATACTCTCATCCCACCTACTTAGTTTTTTAGCTCCAACTGAATTGTCATCGTTTGATAATATATTTATTTATTTTATAAATAACATTTAAATCGCCGATGTTCACAAAAAATTAGTTATGACAAAAACCAAGTGACTTTTTTTGTAGTTTAGTATAATTATAATGTAATTATTGAAATCCAAAATAAGAAAATTTTAGGTGGGGTTACGGTGTCCTATTAGGGACATGGCAGATCCCCCCATATTTTTTAGAATTTTTGAAAGGAATTATATATCGTCTACCAATAAAATCTTCGTATTGGTACGTGAAATTCGAATTTAGAGCCTTATAGGGTATGAGCCTAATCCGTAATCAATTGTACCCTTGTATGGCTAATTGAATAGTTGATCAATATAGTGTGATATATATATATATATATATATATATTTTTTTTTTTTTATTTGAGTTAACTCAACTCTAATTATCTCTTTTGAGTCGAATTAGCTTCCCCCAGTATCTCCATAAGCTTCTACTCTTTGAGCCGACTCTGGTGTGATATTTTAGTAGGATTCTAGTGTTGTTTTAGGGATTAGTATTTCTTATATTGTAGGAGATAATTTTATCTCTTACCCACACATAAAAATATGTGAGACTCATGTTTTTTTTTCTCTCCCAATTCTAATTACCTATCTTTGAGGTGAGTTGTCTTTTCTCGTATTCTCACAAGTTTCGACTCTTTGAGCCAGCTATGAGATTAATTCAAAGTGTGAGGCGGGTTAGGATGGAGATATTTAAACCCCTCCCAAATGTGGATCGTAGGGAACAAACCAATGCCTTTTTTCTTTTGACTTACTTAACTCCCTTGATACCAATTGAGCTACTACCAGTTAATCTCATATTTTTATGGTATAAAAAATGTGGTAAAGTTTCGTAATATCTTGTCAGGGCTTGAAGCTAGATGCGTGTGTAAACTCAACCACATGCTTATCCACGACACCGAAGGTGGTGCTTGTGGATAGAGGAACAAGTGCAAGTATCTACCTTGACAATGCAGCATACAGAGCATTCATCTACAATAAGTTTCATGTGAGCCCAGTAGACATGGAAAGTGCATCGGTGGCCCTTATATGCTTACAACAAAGGGTGCCCTTCATTGCTATTAGGGCTCTCTCCGACTTGGCTGGCGGTGGCTCCGCTGAGTCCAACGAGGTTGATACTTTCTTATCACTCGCCGCCACTAACTCAGTGAAGGTGGTGATTGAGTTTGTGAAGCTCTTGTCACTCCACTCGAAAAGGTGGTCCATGTAATATTAGTCTTTCAATAATCCGTGCATGATGCACCTCATAGACAACCTGCTTATTTGTTGTTTGGAATTATCATACATGCATTGATCGACACGGTGATAATAACATTTCCTTCGCCAAAATTTGAACGGCAATTTTGTAATAATAATCAAAGGGCAGTGCTATGAAATCACCTTTATACAATTTTAAATTTATCTTTTAAAATTAAAACGGGTCTCGCATTAAATTAGTTCTTGACGAACACATATGGAAGCCGCATGACGCTCTTTAACATCACCTGTGACTTTAGAACATTAATAAACATAAATTTGAAAAAATATATTTAAAAGAATTAAGAAGGTTCAAAATTATAAAAAAATGTGTACATAATTAATTTAAAGAAAATTTTAAAATATGAATCAAAAAATATATTAATAATTTAAAATAATTTAAATTTAAAATTTCTAAAATAAATTATATAAAATTATTTCGAACAAAATCGAGTAATCGATATAACATGAATCCGGAATCATTGATTTCTCATGAAAGGCTTCTCTGTTTACAATATTCACCCCGTTTTTCTCCACAACAGCTTAGATCTTGGCTTTGCAAATTGTACCGAAAATATTCTACCAACCCAATATGTTCCCAACGAGAGAGTAAAGTCACTCTATGGGTGAGATGACCAGCACAGATACTGACCAAGCTAGCCAGCCACGTTTTAAGTTTATATCTATCAAGTATGAGGGAAGGGAATAGTGGTTAGTGAGTTATGAACAGGTAATATAAAAGGTCAGAGCAACTGTACACTCCAAAGCACGGACATGTTCCTTTTACAAAATTTTGCATGTCGGACATGTATTCAACACGGATACGTTCCGACACGTGTCCGACACGCGATCAATACTTGGGGATACGCGGTCAACTCTCCGACACGCAGTTAACTTTTTTCGACACGCGATCAACGTTGGGACACATTTTTTTTTAAAAAAAAATCTTAATTTTATTTTGTTAACTAAATATAAAAGAAATAATTTATAAATTAATTTTTTTCACTTATGAAATTTGACATGAAAAATTAACAAAGTACGAAAAATTATTTATATTTATATTTATGTTATGAGATTTAAATATTTCATTGGTTATATGACTTATTATGGATTCTTATATGTATTAAATATATTAAAATTTTTATTTAATATCAAAACGTGTCCCAACGTGTCGAAATATGACATTTTTTAGAATTAACGTGTCAGCGTGTCGTGTCGTGTCATGTCTTGTGTCCCGTGTCCGTGTCCGTGCATCATAGACTGTACATAACGATCCCTTTTGTTAGGTGTTGTGGAGGTATTTATAGAGGAAGAGGGAGATTACCTTACGTGGGTGTGTAGGGGGGGTCAACTTTCCTTGGGAATCGCTAGACGGTCTGCACTCAGGCGGTCACAGCAATGACACCCTCTGTTGGTGTGGTGGCATTCGTTGCTTTATGCCTGCAAGCGATTTCTTCCATTTAAGGATTATGAAGGATCCCTTTGCAGATGCCTGATCCCAAGATAAGACATTAAAGTATCTTATCTTGGGAACCCTCATGTCGGGAGGGCAGGAGGTGAAGGACGTCACTTGTCTTTATTCAGTAAGACTGACGTGGGCGTCCATATGCAACTGGGCCTGTGGTGATGGGCTTAGGCTGTGTGGGCTTCTCAGAACACAAATTGACCCGGCTAAACAAACAATACCCAATATTCACATTTTCATCTTTATCACAAACTTAAAATTTTCACTCCCAACATTTATTCCTTCATTCTACCTTTATAAGTGGCATTTGGCCTCCGGATATCATAACGACGCTCATTTGGAAAAGGATTCTTAATTAAGTGTTGGATGCTATTGGAATTGAGCTCCTCAAACTCAAACCCTAAAAAAGGTGGCGTCTTAGTTTGGTTAGGTTGCGGTGGCCGACTGCAACCGTGGGTGAAGGGGAGTTGAGGACATGGTAAAGAGTGGTTAATTGAAAATGTATGGTAATTTTGTTGATAAGGTATCAAATAGAGAGGGGTTCTATGTAATTTACTTAAATTTAAAATATTATAATTTAAGATTGACTTATTTATTATTCAAAATAATAGACTAAAAAACATTAATTGCTATCAAAATGATATAGTCGTTGAAATTAGTTCATGAATTATATGAATTTTAAACAGTAATTATGAATTTAAGTATGAGTGGATAAATAAGGAAGCACCATAAAGGCATATTTAGATATATATACTAGGGTTCACTTTTTGTCATGTCATATGATAAGAGCATTTTATCTGCACACACAAATCAAATGTAAGTCCCACGTTTAAAAAAAAATCAGTATATAGTTTCGTATTATGTTAAATGTTAAAAAAGTCAAGATATAGAACCGGATCCTGTTGCAGGATGGAACAATACTATGACATGACAAACTGATTTTCCTTTATATTAAGACAGTGACAGGGGCTAGTTGCAAATATAATTATTTATATAATAACTCTCCAATTATGAGTTATTAAGCTATATGACTACATTCTGACGCATGTTATTAAAAATAACTTATTGTCTTTGCTGTGCTAACTACCCTCAATTATTACCAGAAAAAAAAAACTTATGCACATTACCAAAATAAATAATTTGATCACATTTAATAATGGAGTACACCATGAAATTATCTCTTGAAAATTAACCAGACATATTATCCATCTATTTTTTAAAACCAAAATTAAAAATTATTGGTAGCCAAAAAAAAGTTTTATAATAATATTAACTCTAATTTAATATATGAAAGTGCATTACCGGATATTTATGAAAAAAAGAAGAGTATTTTTAATCGAAAGAATAATTTAAAAAGAATTCATTTAAAAGTACAAGATAGGATTCAGGGAGAAAAAAAAATTTAAACGTAAAAAACTAAAAGAAATTATTTTGAGAGTATAAACAATTAAGATTTGAGAAGAATTTCAAATTTAGTTTTTTTTTTAAATGTGATAAATAGTGAGGGCACGTATAAAAAATATTTATTTTTAAAAATTATCCTCGTCATTATGTTTTGATATCACTAAATAAAAATATAGATTTTATTGAATATATATTTTTTCCTTTGACACAATATCGACTTTAAACTCTGTTATTTATATTTGAAAATACATGCTTAAAGAGATATTTATCTTAATAAAAATAATAATTAAAAAAGATGTTATCACCACCCAAAAAAAAAAAAAAGATTTTATCAGAAGTATAACATTTCCTACCACAACTTAGTAAGAAAAACAAATATTCTATGTTACTAAATTATGGGTTGTTTTTTTTTTAAATGTGATAAATAGTGAGGGCACGTATAAAAAATATTTATTTTTAAAAATTATCCTCGTCATTATGTTTTGATATCACTAAATAAAAATATAGATTTTATTGAATATGTATTTTTTCCTTTGACACAATATCGACTTTAAACTCTGTTATTTATATTTGAAAATACATGCTTAAAGAGATATTTATCTTAATAAAAATAATAATTAAAAAAGATGTTATCACCACCCAAAAAAAAAAAGATTTTATAAGAAGTATAACATTTCCTACCACAACTTAGTAAGAAAAACAAATCTTCTATGTTACTAAATTATGGGTTCGCTTTTTCTGCAATTAATGTAGATAAGTTATCTGCAGTAAGAGTGTGCATGACAACTATTCTATTCCTTAGCACTATTTCAGAAAAGAAGCAATTCTTTTCTATTTCTGTTCCTTGGAACAATTTCTGAAAAAAAAGTGTTTGATAACATGTTCTATTTTTATTCCGAGAATGAGAATTGTTTCATAACACAACAAATAATATAATAAAAAATAATTCTAATTAAATATAAAACAATTTTGGATCATCACTTTCCTTTCCATATGGTGTGGTTGTGGTGGTGGTGACGGCGGGGGGTGGCATGTGGCGGCGGCGGCGGCGACGGTACGGCGGTGGTGGTGGAAGTGACGTGGTGATGATAGTGGTGATGGTTGTGACGGCAGCGATGACGGCGGTAGTGGTGGGGATGGTGGTTGGTGGCGGCGACAATGGTAGCGGTGGCATGGTGGTGGTGGTTGTGATGGCATTATGGAGGTGGTGGTGGTGGTGGCAGTGGCTGCGGCGGTGATAGTAGGTGACAATAGTAGTGGTGGGGGTGGTGTAATGGTGGCGATGGTGGTGGTGGTTGGTGGCGGTGGCGGCGGCGGCGTCGGTGGTGGCTGCAGTAATGATAGTGGTGGTGATGGTAGCGATGGCGTTGTAGTGGTGGCGATGATGGTGGTGGCAGTGGCGTGGTGATGGCGATATTGGCGGTGGATACAGTGGTTGCGATGATGGTGGTGGTGGTTGATGGTGGTAGTGGTGATGGTGACGGTGGTGGTTGCAGCGGTGGTAGTTGTGATGGTGGTGATGGTGGCATGGTGGTAGTGATGGGTGGAGGTGGTGGTGATGGTGGCGGTGACATCGTGGTGGTGGGGGGTGGTCACGACAACACTAGTGGTACGACGACGACGACAACGATGGTGGCGGTGGTCGTGTTGGGATGATGGTGGTAGTGGTGATGATGGTAGATATGGATAGTGATTAAGAGAGATAAGTGTTTCTCAGTTTGTGCCCGGGAACAAAAAAGCAGAAATTTTCTGATTCTTTTTTCTGTTCCCCAGCACAAAAATTAATCTGGCTCATTCCGAGAATAGAAAAATAAACCGATTTTACGAAACGAGTTTTCTACCCATTTCTGTTCTCAGGAACAGAAATTAAAAAAAAAAATTGATTCTGGGAAGGTTGTCATGCGCGCCCTAAGCCTAATACGACGTCGTTTTGGGCGAAAATTATAGTTTTTTTGTAATTTTATTTTATTTCAGGGTTATTATAGTCTTTATAATTATAATTATTTAATTTTTCAATCACAAAACGACGTTATTTTGAGAGTAAATACAAATAATTTATCTACAGTAACTGCAGAAATATTTTCCCTTAAATTATTGATGCTAGAATCAAAATACCTTAAAAATGGACCAACATTACAAATAATACCTTAAAAATCGTAATAACTTTACTGTCAATATATTTTCATAAGCATGACCTTTTCTATATATCAAAACTTTGTATTTTACAAAGGCGTCGTGTGCCTCATCTTATCTAAAAAAATTAATTTTTGACCCAAAATAATCTGTTTTTTAATCATTCACATATTTAAATTACCTTTTATAAAAAATCTCGTAAACTTTTTAGGCACACAAATATATAGATGGTTTCCATAATCTTTCAAAAAAAAAAGCAGAAAAAAAATCATACCTAAAAAGTTGTATAATTTTACCTTATAAAATTTTAGTTAAAATAATTAAACACTGTAATTTTAAAGATAAAATTTAAAGACATAAGATATAAATAAATAAAAACATGTAGAAATAAAAATCAACAGTTAAGTATGTGCGTGTACGGTGGCAGAGCCACATTGGAACCAGCGCGTGGCTTAGTATTGGCTGGTTTCCAAAATAAGAGGATTTTTTTTTTATATCTTCATCAACGGTAAATGGTTTGTTTTCTCCATAATTACTGGCTTTGGCACAGACTTCCTCCATAATTGACTTATTTTTTGCACCAATTTTTTTTCCTCCGCCACTGTGCATGTACGATATTTATATCATATTATTCACATATGTTATTATGCACACATATTGTAATTATAAAATATCAAATTTTAAATTTACTGAAATATAAATTAAAACATATATGTATACAATTATAACAAACGAAAATATAAATTGCAGTAATATAAATTATTAAAATATAAATTATTGAAAAATATATCAATATCAATAATATATATATATATGTGTGTGTTTGTGTGTGGGTTTAATGTTTGTTATTTTAAATGACAAAATGAGTTTCTCAAAGAAAATATGATAGTCATAATAAGATTTTAGGATATAGATTTCGGTCAGATTGGCTCTAGGCCAAGTGGGAGATTGTTAGTATATAGGTGTCATAGAGACAATCTGAGAGTCAGGTGGACTCATGTACTTCTTTATTGTTATAAATAAATTTTATGAATAAAAGAATTCTTTATCTTATTTTATATTGCATGTCTCAAATATTGAATATGAGTAACTGGATAAAGCCCTTGGAATGGAACAAGTGTTATATTGAGGATCTGTGATAGGGATCACAATCATGAGGGCTCAATGAAACCACACGTCCATTGCCAGAAATATGTTCCTAATCTAGAGATACCGATAATGGGCACTGGTAATCTCGGGTAAGACTAACACGACTCAGCTACTTGTATGGAGATGTAAGGTAGAGTCCTCATGAGCTACAGACGTGGAGATATCTTAGCTGACTCGTGGGTGGACCTATTGGAGAATAGCTCACACTGAATTGACCCACAAAGAGACACTACAAGAAAATCTCACAGATAATATCAATAGGTAATGCCTCTTATTATTTGGGTGTGTCTTTCCTTAGACCTGACGTTGTCATTTAGACCTGTCCTCTGGAAGGTTTGCTTTGATTATATACCTTGTCTGCCTGAAACATGGAGACTCGTAGGTATACTCTTGGGCATGCCATAAGGACTTAGGGCTAGTGTGACAAGCTAAAGGAATTCGTCAATCTCTGTGAAAGATTAGATTATCTGTAGACCGGTAAAATCAGAATGACATTTGCGAGACTCGAGAATCTATGCATAGTAAAGGAGTTATAAGATGGCCCGCTCTTTAGAGTCCGTAAATGAAGATTCCCTGTTTCAGCAAAAACTAACCCTAGACTGCAGGGGTTGATACGTTTTCCTTAATCTAGATCAATAGGACGGATAAACAAGACGAAAGGTTATCACATGGTAACTGTAACACCCCGTATATATCCAGTAATGTTATCATACTATCGTATTAAGCAGCGCTTAATTAAAAATGCGGAATATCTTTTTCTTTTCAATTATGATGTCATTATCATTACCAACTTGCTTATTAATCAATTAATAAAACATCGCTTGTATGTAATTGCAATAAAACAGCTAACTGAAATACCTCATAACATAGATAATAGAAGTGTGTCTCTAGAAATCACGGGACTACCACAAGTAGGCCGGACCAACTAGCAGATTATACAACTCCAATCTAAAAGTACTAACATAAAGTGTCATGGACAATCCCCATGCTCACTCAAATAAGGCAACACGCCCAACATCAGTCTCAACAACAACATAATCATAAATAGCGGAAAACATAAAAAGCATCAAAATCCAGTCATGGCAGCAATACAGCATAATATCATAATCAGCTAAGTTCTGGCCTCCTGCCGCCAGAGGCATTAGTCACCATACTACCTGAACCTGAAATAAGCATTCCCCAAACGTGGGGTGAGATCTCTAAACAAGAAATCTCAGTAAGGCAAGGGGTCCTCAAGGATGTTCCACCCCAAGCTCACTTACATGTGCAATATAAGTTCAAAAGCAGTTTATCATCATCAGTTCTAAAATAGTGCAATGCAGCAGATAATCATGCCATGTGTCTCAATTCTATTCTACTGGCCAGAGAAATGCAGGATTTATATACGCCAAATACCCACACATAGTGCAAGACGCCACTTGCATTCACCCCGGATCACCATATCGTATGACGCCACATACTCAGGCTTACCGTCAAGATGAAACAACACATGCATATTAAAAGCCATTACACATAAAGCTCAACAACATTTCAAATATTCAAAGCATGTAACACAGCATGCTAATAACCACAACCCCATGGGACCTGGTGGAACCACAACATGGCTAAACCGAGGACATGCGAGCTTACCTTGCAAGCTAACACCCAAAGCCAAGAGTCCACAGCTCAAAGTTCAAACACAGCAGATTCACAATCTGTTATGGACCAATACTATATCAATAATGCACCACAAGCATATAACTTAAAGACAATGCATTTCCTTTACATTTTACGTCTTAAGGCTCCGTACCAAGCCATAAGCCCTTAATCACTTGATTCTGACTAAGTTCATTAATTACAGAATTTCAACTTCATCAATCTAGGGTCCACAAACCCCCAATAGCCTACTGTACACACAGCACAGCTACTGTTCTACGAAATCCCAGAATATCCGGATATTCCTCGGGACCATATCCGGATATGCAATATCCGGATATTTCACTGTACATATCCGGATATACAATATCCGGATATCCAGATTCTCATATCCGGATATCTAATATCCGGATATCCAAATCTCATATCCGGATATCACATATCCGGATATTTCTCGGGCAGATATCCAGATATTTCACGACAGAATGCAGAAACTGCATTTCGTGAAGATATCCTTCCAAGGTTGGGTTTTTACCGATTTTAAACACTTAAACATGCATTTCTAGGTGTGTTTGACATTACCCAACGTTAAGTTATCATCTTTTAACCTTTACATGCATCAAGGTTCCATTTTTAAGCATCAAAACACAAGTTCAAGGGTTCAACCACTCACCCAAGCTTCAAACAAAAAAGAAGGATGCTCTTGGAGCTCACTACCAACACCAAAGGTTCTGACTTGGTTCCCAAAACGAAAATGGAGACAAAGGTAGGTTCTTGCACCCAAAGATCACTCCTTGGAGCACCAAGTGCCAAGGCAAAAGCTCCACCAACCCCAACAACCCAAAACAACAGCTCCACACACCAAGGTCAGCACCCTCAACTCAGAAAAATGCCACAAACACACTTCCAAAGATCACTCTCACTCACCACAAGTGTTTAGGAGAAGTTTCCATGAAAGAATAAGCCTCAAAGCTCAAGCAATGAAGGAAGGAAGGCAATGGAGGCAAGTGGGAATGCTGGTCAGCCACCCTCTCACGTAGGGAATTCTGTTTTCTAGGGCATTGTGCCCTTAAAGATAGTATTTATAGCCACTAACTCAATAAACACACAGTATTAGCTTTAATTGCTAAGCTTAGCATTTTAATCCCAAACTCTGAATTCTTAACCTACTCAATTTTACAAGAATTATCATATTTTTCTTATAATTTTTGGAGCACCTTTCCGGTAGGTGCTTTTCAAAGCCAGTACCAGTTTCTAGCACCAGTTCTCATTATTTGGACTTGAAACTCGTTTTATAAGTCCTACATATTATTCTAGTAATTATCATGCTCTTATTATAATTTTTCGGGATACTTTTTCGGTACGCATTTATACCGACTAGCAGAACCGGTATCTGCACTTTTCTTCCGAAAAATGACTTTCAGCATTATTACTCACTTACTATAATTATTAAAGTCTCATAATAATTATTAGGGGCAATTATGGAATCATTTCCTATTTTCTCATAATTTATTAATTAAATTCCTTAATTAACGGTGCGTGTTCTTACAGTAACCAAATAGGTATAACAAGTTGATCATTTGATGAACTCAACTAGCTCTGGGACAACAAAGCATTGCTAATATTCTGTGTTGTCATTAGATGGATTGAGCCTAATAAGTGATAATGAGCCTAAGTTGGAAAAACCCATATATTGCGCAAGAGAGGGTAGGTGACATAATGGGCCAAGTTAGACTTGATTCATGCTGTAACCTATTTAATTTAAATGTTAAGTGATGATTCTCCAACTTATTACATATTAAGGGTTAATATGAGCATGAAATTGATTTAAAAGTAATTAAAAGTTAGGAGAATTATAATTAAATTGTTATTTTATTCTCAATAATATTCTCATAAAAATTCTTATATTTTGCAATAATTTTCAGCTCAATAAAGCGATAAATTGGAGAGCTGAAGTGGATTTGCTTTGAATTTCTGAATCATTGAAGATCTTATTGAATCTTCCTTTGAATATTTTTAAGGAAAATTTTCCTTTAAATATAAAACGGAAGATTTGAAAGATTAGATTAAAGATATGATTGGAGATTTTAGTGAAGATTTCGTTGAAGATATTATGAGAAGTTAAAAGATATGATTTCATCACTATAAAAAGTCAACTCTTGAAAAACACAGTCAGAGGAAGGAAGAAAATATCAGATACCAGAGTTAGAGAATTCAGAGAGAGAGGAGCTTGAAGGAGATTGAACAACATTGATTCTTCCTCTTCTTCTTCTTCATGAATTCTTTTCCCAATATATTTCATGATTCTTCCTCTTCTTCTTCCCCAATATATTTCTTTGTTTTGTTTAAGCCAGCTATGTCTGGCTTGTTTTCTTTTGTAGTTAGGATTATTGATATCCGATGTGAATCCTAGTTGTGGTTTAATTTGGTTTCTTTAATAAATTGTTTTAGTTATTTGTGTTTTACCTTGCATGAATTTCTATATCCTTGTATGATTTGATCACTCTTATAGAGATTTGAGGGTTAGAGCTCACGATAGAATATATTGGGGTTTTAATCCTGACACGTGTAAAATATCAATTCCTGCATGATCTAGACATAGGCTTGCTTGTGTTGTAGACTTCATAATTCATTGTGTCTAATGTTTATTTTAAGAGAAATCACTAAGACATTAGGATTCTAATTAGAGTAAAGGATTAAAGTCACTAAGACATTAGGATTTAATCAACTATTTTTAGAAGATGAGTTGTCTGAAATATCTGAGATAATTTAATATTGAAATTAAATTAAGCAACTCTAGGAGGATCTGAGGTGAAATAATTTCTAACTGCAATTTTCGTTTTTGATATTCTAAACTTAATTCTCAATTCTTGCATTCTTGCATGATCTTGATTTTTATCATAATTAATTTTTATTTTATTTTAATTCAAGAATTATTCTCAACAACCAAATTGATTTGTCCAAATTAAAGGAAATAGTGAGAATAGTACTTGGTGCCATTAATCCTCGTGGGAACGATATCTTATTTACTACTTTATTACTTGTATGACCGATATACTTGACGTAATCGCAACATTAAGTTAATAAAATTAATTTGAATTCTAATTTTGAATTTTGAATTTGAAATTTGAATTTAAATAAAAATAATTTTAATTCGCATTTCGAATTTCGTTGATAAAGATTAGTGCAACCCTGAAATAAATTATAATTAACAAAAATACGTTGAATTTTGCCGCAAAACGACATCCTTTTAGGCTCAATATAGATAACTTATCTACATTGTCTGTAGAAAAAATAAATCCTATTTCTTTTTGGAAAAAATATTTCTGCAGTTACTGCAGATAAGTTATCTGCATTTATTCCCAAACGACTTCGTTTTGGTATTGAAATCTTAAAAAATTATAAATATAAAGACTATTATAACCCTGAAATAAATTAAAATTACAAAAATACCATAATTTTTGCCCCAAAACGACGTCGTAAAGGACTTACTGCAGATAACTTATCTGCAGTAACTGCAGAAAGAGCGGACCCTTTCTCTTTAGGAAAAATATTTTTTCATGTTGTTTGAGATATTTTATGTCATGTCATAAATATTTGGGGCCCACGTTTTATAAAAAATAAAATTGAAGGGACCCACATATTTATCTGTATGACATGAGACAAGATATCTTCATTAATGAAATTAATAAGTCCCTTCTTTTTATGAACTTAATGGAATAATCATTAATTATTTTTTTCCAAATAATTAAAGGTTATAATTTTTTTAGGTCTTAAATGTATAATAAGTTATCAGTCATTTATTTTAAGGGACCGATTATACTTACTACTGAAAACTTGTATTACTTTTATTACTAAACTAATCATTATTGATTTTCATCATTCTGACAGTTATGATTTTTGAGAATTAATAATTAATTAATAAGTGTGACCTAAAAAATGAGAGAGGATTCAAATTTAAAAATCAGTGAAGGTACGTGGACAGAAAATATTTAGGGACCAAAAAGTGTTCCGAATAAAGAAAACGAAGCACCAGAACCTTCGTATTTCAGAGGCGAAGGAAGAAAGAAAAATGAAGACCATGGAGAAATGCAAATTAAAAATGAAGAAAATAGGGGAGTATGAAAAATCAATTGTAATCGCTAGAGGTATGAAAAGCAAAAGACATGGGCTAAAATGTAAATTCGCCTCTAATATAATTATTAGATGGATGAAGCGATTGGTGCATTAAATGCGCACGAAATGCGAAGATGACATATGATTGACATGACATCTTATTCCAATCAGAAGTTGCCATGTGTAAAGTTATCATCATTACATGAGAATTATGAAATTCTAATCCCAGATCTATGATCATAGAGGAAGGACGAAATCAATATGAGTGTGTGAAAGTTGGTTATTAACTCGGTTCATTCGAAATCAAAACATAAGAAATTATGTAATGACTAAAAATCGAGATTAAAACAGATTCAAGTATTTCACAGCTTTTTCATTTCAAAATAACTTATCCCATGACAGAAAACACAAATATAGTTATTTCAATGTGAAATCCCATAGACCCGAGATTCAGGTTGAAGATAACGAGTGGAAGTGAATATAAATAACAAACATATATTAATAAACAACAAGTTTTACAATAATGAGAAATAAAATGGAGAAGTATGGAGGTTGCTCGTGAGGAGTCTCAAATGGTAATGAGAAATAGGGAAAAAGTTGTTATCACTTAGCTATTGTTAAAACTATACAAGTTATAAAATAGAAACTTAAACTATGAACTATATGATCTCTTCTTAAAGAATTCGATGCTTTCTTCGTCTGGGACTCTCCTATTTATAGGTCGAAGGAGAGGATGACAGTCTTGTGATTTTCCTTCAACTGTTTCGTGATTATATGGAGAGGCGGTGAACTGGTGCTCTGACAGGTGAAGCAAGTTGCCTGATTAGATGACTTAGGGTTGAGTTTTGTCTTTTTATTCTGAAACCCAAATGACTTTCTTTTCTTTCGACCAATGAGCATTTTTCTTTCTATGTTGTGCACACTTTTTCCTGCTTGATTGTTGTACTCTCTCTGCTTTTAGAAACTTCTTTTCAGAGTTTTCGTGCAAAAGGGTAGATGAGAGGTTAGTGGAGCAGGTGAACAAATAAGTCAAATTATTTCCTTTTTTTCTTACTTTATCAGCTGATGACATCAACATCCGTTCCCTTCTTGTACTTTTGTTCTCAGGAGTTGGGAACGTCTTTTTACAGCAAAAATTGAATGTCAGGTAACGGAACAGATGGATTCTTATCAATAAAATGAGCTCAAATGAGAACGAATTTTTGTCCCATCAAACCCCACATACTTTCATGTGTGTGAGAGATAATTTTATCTTTACAAGATAAAAAACATTAAACACATTATTCTTTGTATCAAATAGGTTTTCGAAGAGGAAATTAGTCTCATCCTTCCTCCGATATAGCGAAGCTCAATGCACCGCTGTTCTAATAAGGGGTAGCCTTCGAGCCGTACTCCGATGACAAGGTAATCGGTGGAGGTTGAATGGAGATACCATCCAGATTATACCAAAAAAACAAAAAACAAATATATCCTAGAACTATTTTCTTAGTTGTACGTCTATTTTGATGATCCACGAGACACGAGGATTGCACCAATTGTTTTGTATTCATCATGTTGGAATTAATTTAACACGTGAAGTCAAGAGTTAGTGAATATTAGTGATAAATGGTATCAATTGATAGTATTTCCATTGATTTAAAACTGTACATCAATGTATCTTAAATAGAATAGGCTGTTACGGCTGTTACCAAACAGTCTGTTACCAAATAGTAAAACAACTTCCTAAAGATAAATAACTACACCTAATTACAATAGGACTCAGTTATACATATCCTAACAAACTACAGGTTACAACATATCACAACAAATCATAACAATATATAGAATCTTCTATTCCAACACTCCCCCTCAAGTTGGAGCATGAAGACATGAAATGCCTAACTTGGAAAGAACGGCAAGAAATGGAACACGACCAAGTGCTTTGGTGAAAATGTCTGCGAGTTGCAAATGAGAACGAACAAAAGTAGTTCGAATCGTCTTAGAAACCAACCTTTCCCGGACAAAATGGCAATCAATTTCAATGTGTTTAGTTCGCTCATGGAACACAGGATTTGCCGCAATATGTATAGCGGCTTGATTATCACAACATAATTCCATAGGATCATCATGGATAACATCAAGTGAAGCAAGAAAAGACTTCAACCATATCAATTCTGCTGTCGCGGCAGCCATGGAGCGGTACTCAGCCTCTGCTGAGGAGCGTGAGACAGTGAGTTGCTTCTTTGTTTTCCAAGAAACAGGTGAGGTTCCAAGCATAATGAAGAACCCAGAAACTGATCGGCGAGTTAAAGGGCAGCTGGCCCAATCTGAATCACAGAAAGCATGAATTTTGAGATCACTTTTGGAAGAAAGGAGGATACCTTGGCCAGGATTCATTTTGATGTATCTTAGTACCCGAATGGCATCCTCATAATGTGCTTCCTTTGGAGCTTGCATGAACTGTGAAAGAGTGTGCACTACATAACTCAAATTAGGACGAGTGATCGTAAGGTACACTAGCTTGCCGACAATTCTTCTATAGCGACCTGGATCATCATAGTCAGGTCCATCTGCCAGAGCTAAGCGATGATTCTGTTCAATTGGAAACTGAACCGGTTTACAATCCAACAAACCTGTTTCTTTGAGGATATCTAATGCATATTTTCGTTGGCACAAGAAGATACCCTCATTGCTACGGGCAACCTCGATGCCCAAAAAATATTTCAAGTGACCCAAATCTTTAATTTTAAAACACTTGTTAAGATAAATCTTAACCTCTTGACATGCTTGGGAATCATTGCCTGCCAACACCAAATCATCAACATAGACTAGTATGGTCAAGAAGGTAGAACCACGCTTCAAAGTGAACAAAGTGTGATCTGCTTCAGATTGAACAAAACCGTATTTAATAAGTGAGGAACTCAACTTTGCAAACCAATTCCTGGGAGATTGTCGTAAGCCATATAACGACCTTTGCAAACGACACACTTTTCTTCCTTGTCCTTGATTAAAGCCTGCCGGTATGCGCATATACACTTCTTCGTCCAGTTCTCCATTAAGAAACGCATTATGAACATCCATTTGGTGCAAGTACCAACCTTTTGCAGCTGCAACCGAGAGTAGAGTTCTAACACTCACCATTTTCGCTACAGGAGCGTAAGTTTCATGGAAATCTTCTCCTGGAACTTGATGATTACCTGCAATTACCAACCTTGCTTTGTAGCGCTCGATGCTACCATTGGAATGATATTTAATTTTATATACCCATTTACATGGAAGGGCATGTTTGCCTGCAGGTAAATCAGTGATAGTCCACGTATTATTTTCTTCTAGTGCATGTATCTCCTGAGCCATAGCTTTACGCCAAACATCATTGGTCATTGCTTCTTTAAATGACCGAGGTTCACTACCTGCATCAATAGCAGCAACAAAAACTCGATGTTTTGAAGAAAAATTGTTAGTATTCACATAGTTGGCAATTGGATACCGTATACCTGAGGTGGAGCTAGAAGAGGTGAGACTGGGAGTGTATGTATGTGCCTCAATTAGATTACATTTGTAGTTACTCAAATAGGACGGAGGCCTTCGTGTGCGTGTTGGACGAAGAGAATCGTTTTGAGCTGATTCTGCACTTCTTTGCACAAGTTCGTGAGCTGAATCTTCATTCCTTTGTACGAGAGCAGGAGCTGGATCCTCACTCCTTTGCACTTGATCAGCATTTGATGTAGAATCTTCATTCGGCTCCCTTTCATACTGATGGACACTCCCCCTATCTTCCAACTGCACTTCTGCCTCACAATCATTTGAAGTTGATTGAGATACTGGATTGGCAGAATCATTAGAATCTATTGGTATAAATGTAGGTAATGATGGGCTAGGTGTAGGCACACTTATAGCAACAAAAGGAAACTCATCTTCGTGGAAACTGACATCTCGTGACACAAAGAATTCCTTAGTATTAAGATCATACACTCTCCAACCTTTCTGCCCATGAGGATAACCAACAAACATACACCGCCTAGACCGTGGACTAAATTTGTTTGTAGGTTTTGGTTGTGTCACCGCATAACATAGGCAGCCAAATATCCTTAAGTGACTGTAATCAGCAACAGATCCATGCAAAAACTCATAAGGAGTTTTGCCATTGAGAAGCTTTGTGGGAGTTCTATTAATAATATGAGCTGCTGTCATCACACTCTCTCCCCAGAATTTGATTGGCAAGTTTGCTTGAAACAAAAGAGCACGAGACACATTTAGAATATGCCTATGCTTCCGTTCTACCCGACCGTTCTGTTGCGGCGTATGAACACAGGATTTCTGATGAAATATACCATTGGTAGTGAATAATTCAATCATCTTGTTGGAAGTAAATTCAGTTCCATTATCTGATCTAATATTCTTAATTGTTGTATTAAACTGATTTTGCACCATTAAAAGAAATTTTCGTAACACACCAAAAGTTTCACTTTTGTCACCTATCAAACAAACCCAAACAGCACGACTGAAGTCATCGACTATCGTTAAAAAATAATAAGCACCAGAGAAAGAGGAAGTGCGGTAAGGACCCCATTTATCACAATGAAGAAGATCAAAAATTTTATTACTCTTTCGATCACTAATGGGAAACGAGGATCGATTTTGTTTGGCACGATAACAAATATCGCATGCCTTATTGTTTACATTGCCAAATCGAATGCTACTAGAAAAAGGAATCAGAGAAAGTGCTTCGGATGATGCATGGCCCAACCGCTTGTGCCAAAGTTCTTGCGTATCACTGGAGCGAACTGTTAAAGCTGCTGCTTGGCTTGGTCGAAACACATACACACCATCCCTGTGATCACCCAATCCAATCTCCGTCCTCAGCTTGCGGTCCTGCAAAACACAACTATTATTAGTGAATACCACATCAACATTATGTTGTCGTACCAACTGAGATACAGATATCAAGTTACACTTTAAATTTGGCACAAATAAGACATTGGATAATGAAAAAGAAGGAGTAAACGAAACAGATCCTTGTTCACAGCATAAGTAATAGCTCCGATTGGGTAAACCGATTGCCAAAGGTTCAACATCTGTAACATTCTCCAGCAATTCCAATACCCCTGTCATGTGGCGTGATGCACCACTATCTATAAACCAGTGACAATGGGAATCTTTACGATTTAATTTGTCCTTTGAGCGTTGCGGGTTGTAAACCAATGATAACAATTGTGTCACCACGTCAGGTGTCAGAACGGCGAATGCATTTGCTTGCTCTAGTGGTTCCTCCGTTTGAGCTGCGTGTGCACCAAATGGCTTTGCATGGAATCCTCCTTGTGGGTTACTGCTTCAATTCTCGTAGTTGGCTTCTCCTCTCAGCATAACGGTTGTTAAAAAATAGCTGGGCTATCTGGTTCCGCGACTCAGATAAAATGGTGATCCAGGGTCTGATGGCTTCGAGCCTGCTGCTGTTTTCATTGGCCATCTTCAACAGAAGCTATCTCCTGCTAGCTGTTTCAGAGTCTACACGTTGCGGAAGTTTTTTTTTTTTTTTTTAACAAGGATCAACTCTGATACCATGATGAAATGGTATCGATTGATAGTATTTCCATTAATTTAAAACTGTACATCAATGTACTTAAATAGAATAGACTGTTACAGGCTGTTACCAAACAGTCTGTTCCACAAATAAGTAAAACAACTTGACAAAGATAAATAACTACACCTAATTACAATAGGACTCAGTTATACATATAACCCATCGCGAGACAAGTTACAACATATGACCGCAAATCGTAAACGACATATAGAATCTTCTATTCCAACAATTAGTTAAATTATAATATCTGCTGAGTCACATATCAAATAAAGATAGAAAAAAAATAATATCATTTATTTCTTTGACGAGAAAGGGAAAAAAATCAGTTATTTCACTTATTTGTTTA